>NC_134714.1:53900000-54137500 GCF_049634645.1 Pelodiscus sinensis
ACCCATGCCTGCTGTGCTCATATTATTTTATTAAGTTATATTACTGACATGGAATAACCCAGGAACAGTTCATTATGGGCAAGGTTCATTTTTCATAAACAGCTTAGTTCAGAATGTACAGTAATGCAATGTTACAGAACCTATCATCCTGAGTATCTTTGTTTGCAGATGTGACACACTCTCCTGGGAAATCTTACAGGCTCTCAATACATAAAGTGTTTCTGGAAAGCTGATATCTTTTACTGATGTGAGAATTGTGTTTAAGAGAGCAGGTTTTGAACTGTTTAAAGTAATGCAATGATTTTTTCATGGTGGGACCCCACTTCTACTTCCTTGATGGATGATGGATATTTAAGAGGCAGTAATACTTATATCACCTTCTCAAAATCCCTTAACTAACTTGCTTATTAGTCCAGAATGATTAAATACAATTTTAAGCAACATTAGTATAGACAGAAGTTTGAGTTCTCAATAATTTGTTTAAAAATCAGCAAAGATATATTATTTTTACTAAATGGCGGCTCTCAAGAAGCTATCATTTCGGGACGTGTAAAGTTTCAAATGATCAGTAATAGTAAGTTGACTTATAGATACTTTGAGACATATCAAAATGTTTTACAAACATTATCTAATTGTTTTTACATAATACAATGTTTTTGTACAAGATTTCCAAGATTTGGAAATTTTGTTTATGTTTTTAAGAGAAAAAGTTATGGAAAAGGGGAAAAAAACTAAAGCAAACAGTTTTCCAACAGTTCATAGTTCTGATGGTTTACAAAAATATTTACTCCAATCTGACTGTACATGTGAATAAAATCTGTTCAAGTGAGAATTTGAAGGATTGGACTTCTTTTGTACTAAGTCTTTCAAATCCTTATTCATAACATAGTTTTATTTAAATTAATTTGAGTTACGTATCTGAGGACTGCTTGTTAGAGTGTTAACATGGTTAGATTCTACAATATATACTACTAATATGAGAAAATTAAATGCATGAGCCATGGCTATTTCTACATTAAGGTTACACACTTAAAATAGCTAAGAAATATAAAAGTTAAATTTTCTACTGTCATGTAACATACTGAAAAAATGCTGTATTCTTATTTCTCTTACTAAATGTGCTACTATATAAATGTACCAAGAATAAAGTGTATATCCACAAATTTACAAGGTTCTAGATACAAAATATGTATTCACAACTGCATCCGTATCTGCAAAAATGGATACAGATATCCATGTCCACAGATGCAGATATCCATGGCTATAAAGCAGATATTTGCAGATGTGCAGGGTTCTAAAAAGAAGAGCAGAGCAGCTCACTTGCTGGCTGACCAGGGAAGAAAACAGACCTTTAGCTCCTGACTGAAGTGATGACTGAAGGCAGAAACTTGACTACTGCCAAATACTCCTCTATGAGCGCAGGGAACACCAGATTCTGATAAACCTTATGGTGGAATCATTCATCTCTATTACGTATTAAGTCAGTTTAGTCACATTGATTCCCCTTGATTTTTGTTTATGAACTATCCCAGAAAGGAAGACACTTAAAAGTGACCTGGCTAAAGGGCCAAATCACAGGATGATGCAGACAATGCGTGGGACGAGCAGCCATTGGAAAGAGATACAGGGGGGTGGAGGAAATAAAGCTGCTATTCTGTACCCAGCCACAAAGAAGGACCAGTGGTGAGTCAATCTCTTCACAGTATGCATATGTGACTATAAATATCTATGTACATATAGAATGAAAAAAATAGTTATGTTGGTATGATGTCAATTGTCAAAGCTTGTATTGCTGCTTAGTATTTGGTCAGGTACTAGCTATATGTATATAAACATTACCCTTTATATTTAGTAATCATATTCAGAGCAGTAAAAGATTACCATATTGTACTGTATTCATAGGTCTATATTATTCGTTTCGTGAATATTTTTCTATGGGCAGCGATTGGCACTAGGGAGGAATTTGGTCTATTTATTTTGCAAAGGGAAATTTTGCCTGGCTAAGAACCATAGGACTCCTCGTGGAATGAGGAGTAACGGTAGTTCGAACTAGGAAGCCTAGTTCGAACTACCTAGTTCGTGCCGCGTGTAGCCGTGCGGCACGGGGTTCGAACCAGCCGGGATTTAAAAATGGCGTCGCCCGGTTTATGCAAATGAAGCCCGGGAAATTCAAATCCCGGGCTTCATTTGCAATTGCGGTATGCCTACATTACCCTCCTATTTCGAAATAGGAGGGTAGTGTAGACATACCCTTAGAGTATGTCTACACTGCAGTAAAACACACACCAGATTTGGGCTCATTAGACTATAAAACTGAAGTGTAGATACCCAGGCTGGAGCCAAAGGTTTAGAACCCTATGAGTCAGTTGACTTGGGCCAGCCATGGGTATTTCATTGCAATGTAGATATACCCTTAGGTATGTATTGCCTTGTAAGTCCATGTTTAGATGGACTTGACTCAGCTGGCCCTTGGTTAGAAAAACCCAGGACTTGAGCAGCTAGACTCATTATGAACCCTAGGTTAAGAATTTTCTAACCTGGTCTTGTACCCTGGGATCTGGTGTCCACACTTCAGCACACAGGCCTGAGTCAAACCAATTCAGTTTGGAAAAAAAAATTTTTTTCTGAGCTCCTGCATGGAACAGTTGAAGACAATGCTTCTATGTCTTGTCCTACTCCAGCCCCTCAACTGCTACTGGCAGCAATACATCCACAGCTCACCCACAGTGCAGCAGAAGTCTGGGCATTCAAGAGGAAGACTTTCTGTGATGAACTTATGATTGAAGTTCTGGACAGGGCCGGTTCAGATGGTACCAAAACTAGAGGGACTTATGGCTAAAAGTAAGACAGGTATGACAAGGTAAGAGGAAAAGTTCTGAGGCTGGATGGACTGCTTCAGAACAGGATTTCAGCACTGGAGCAAGCAATTGATTCACTATAACAGGAACAGTATCTAAGGGAGGAAAACAGAGCTCAGCAAAAAGAACTCTTTGGGCCACTGCTATAAGTAATAGGTGCAAGAATAGTGGCTCCTGCTGCATCACTCACCCCCTCATCACAGCTGAGTTAATCACAGTAAAAGAAGTGCAGAGAGTAAGTTAAAAATTGCAGAAGTATTTTAATCTGATGGGACAGGCAGTGGCTGTGCTACAAAAGCTTCTCCTATCATTTCGGGCTTTCCACATTTTGGAGGACTTAACAGTTTTTGTGATTCGTGATTGAGAAAGGGAGATGTTGTTATTCAGAGATACCATTAGAAACCCAGCAATGTATGCAGCTGAAGTGAATGAATCTTCAGTCAAAGGCATAATGATTGAATCTCACATTTATTAATGGAGTGGTCTAGTCATCTACCAAGATGGCCCTGGAAAATACACCCTTCCCTATAATGTGACTATCTGGAGTTCCTGCTACAAAAAACTTTGAATATATCAGCACCCCGGGTTGGGTCAGAATCCCTGAGGGAACCAACATGATGCATTAGCTTCCACATGGGTTAGCCTGTAATGTTTGCAGGCAAACACACTCTACTGCAATTCCTTAGCCCAGGGATTCTCAAACTTGTGATACCGTGAACCCCTCTCAATTGATCGCAACCCCCCTCTCCATTGCTGCAAGCCCCTTCTAAGTTGCTTGCGACCCCCTGGGGGGTCGGGACCCACAGTTTGAGAAACGTTGCCTTAACCCATGGTGTTTATTCACTTTCATGGTATTTTTACTGTTTACATTTATTTCCCAGTTGTCATTTTGAACTCCACGTGGTTCAGGATGGATGGAAGCAGGGGCGTGCACTGTCTCACATAGGTGCTGGAACTAGGGATGCCGGAGGTGCTGCTGCACCCCCTGGATTGAAGTTATTTCCACCATGTCCAAGGTTTATAGTTGGTTCTCAGCACCTGTATATACAGATTGGACTACTTATCAATTGAAGATGCTACTCAGTATGAGTAAAGATGGAAGAACTGAGCCCTGGCTGTTTAATTTTGCAAAATCATTTATGGTCTGTTGATAGCAATACTCTTTTAAGTTGGGATATTATAGTTTCAATGAATTCCTTGAGATGTACAAAATAATCTCCAAAGGGATTCACTCTCATGTGTCCTTGTAATATCCTTAGCATATTATTCTGGTAAAATATGTATTTGTGCATGTTTTATGTATTAGTGAATGGTTTACAGATCTGAAAGCTACTGATTCAAATTTATTATAAATGTACAAATTTACCATGATGATTGATGTTGTTCTATGTAATTTCTCATCCATGAATGGGTACCTTAATATCCTTGCCATGACACACTGCCAAATTAAAGACTGCCAGACAATAAACTAAACTTAATTGGCTAAATTGTTAAATGGCTAAGATATATTTCAGGATTGTGAACTGTCAGACTGACTACAGCTTTTTATAAACTTTATAAAAATAAATCATGTTAAATATGGGTGTTGACAGGATTAAAACCTTTTGTTATAAACACACAGAAAGATTAGAGTTCATTTCCATTTTAATACTTACAAACAGAACTACCAAATGGGGCAAACATGCTGGACAAGATCCCATGGCTCAGGATTACAAGAATCTAACAGCAGTCAATCCAAAGCTGTGACAGCATGGCACAGAGGTAGGAGGCCCACTTATAATATCTTGTGAGACATGATAAATCTATAAGTAGTGTTGCTAATACATACAATGGGTCTCTCTCTCTCTCTGTGTCTTTTTCATTATATGCATATTTGCAAAAGATTCTCTTCAGTTATCTTCCTAGGAGAATCAGTGCAGCAATTTATTTTACCTTTTCAGAATATCAGCTCTACCATTCAAGACCAGCCATATCGCATCTCTGAATTTTATAAATATAATTATTATATAATTTTATATAAAATAAAATTCAGAGATGCAATCGGGCTAGTCCTGAGTGGAAGAGCTGATATTCTGAAAAGGCAAAATAAGCATAATAAATAAACATATTTCACTGTCTTCTTGCTTGGCTAAATCTAAGGAGATAAAGTATCCCACGGAAGATCTCCAGGAAAAATAGCCAGGCTTTTCTTTTACAGCTTACAATAATATGTTTATGTCTGGTTATTGTCATAGTATAAATTCAATTTTTATAGTTTTGTGAAGATTTCATACTTCATTTTAATTCAATATGCAGTCTACTCTGAGACTGTTTTATGCTTCGAAAGCGTATTTCTTTTATTATTCCGCTTTCCTATCTACTGGACATGGATTTATTAATGTTTTACAGTATTACTTTTTCCTGTGCTAATATAGAACTTATTAGAAATAAACTTTTAGTAAATATTCCTACCCAGAATCTAATTAAATTATCCATTAATGAATATGAAAAAATGTTGTGAACATTTTATTTTATAATATAACATATCCTAGTACATTGTTAGAAGTAGCACATTTTAATAGGCCTTTTACACATCTTTTCTTTGTACTATTCTCCTTCCCCTAAAATTTCTTCCTCTCCATGCCTAAGGACTTTCAGTGACTTAGGATGCTCTTATGAGCTAAGCCTGCATAACTGAATCAATGGGTCCTTTGCCATAATTTTTAATGGATGCAGGCACAAGCTCTAGTTCACAAAGATACTTAAGCATATAACTAAGCATGTGAGCAGTTCCATTGATTCTGGTTAGATTCTAAGTTATGCATGTATTTAACTATTTTACTGAATCCAGGCCCACATACTCTAGACTATTAATTGAATTGAGGACAATTTGCCATTGACACTGAAGGTAAAATTCTGGCCTTAATGAACTCAAAAGCATAATTAAAATTGACTTCACTGGGTCCAGGATTTAATCCTAAAACGTCTATTCTGAAGTCTTTGGACATTGAAAACTACTGATGATTCACTATCTATATATAATTATATGTATAATATTACAGTATTCAAATGTAATGTATAATGTAACTCTGGATCCAATTCTGAAAGTTCTTTAATTTTAAGTTACCCTCACACACTTTAAAAAAAAAATGGATCACCTGCAAGGAAGGAAGTGTTGATTTTGCAGCGTTCAGAATAGCGAAAATGTTCAGAACACTAGACCATGTAAATTCAATTTTGTTGTGGGTGTATATGAATGTTAATTCCAGATGTTGTCATAGAATTCTGGTTTCGCCATTTTTTAAGCTTTTAAGGCCCTGATTATGCAGGAGTTTCACTCTAATTTGTTTTTAACTTGAGTGGAAGTTATTTTTGTATATGGAAGTTGAGATTATAACACAGTGTTGTAATCCCACAGTTAGGTCTTTAAGAGATTCTAAATAACACAATAATTACTATAAAATAATGAGTGTTCAATGAGAGCAAGAACAAGTCCTAAAACAGACGTATTTCATGCCTTTTGGAAGGTGATGAGAGGTCTCAGCATCCTTTGACTGCAAAGATATTCAACAGGGAACAGGACGCTGTGGGCATAACTGACAGGACCAGGCTATAATTTTTAAAGTGAAAAAGGTGTGTTATGAAATAACTGTATTGTTAGGATTTGTTCTTTTCCTGTATACTTTGAAATACAATTACATGGTTTTTTTTAAATAGAGGGGTATTCAGTTACATTTTCTAGCAAGCCAGAAAAGGCAGCATCCTAATATTGGCAGGCCAAAAGGTGCTGTCTGGGGGCCAATGTGTTCTTCAGGTATTTGCTCTTTAATGAAAGCATGCAAATTACTAATTGCTTTATGTTGCATAAGCATCTGCATAAGTGCCTAAGAAAAATCTACAACTGTAAGTCGAAATGTGTTACAGTATATCTTCAATGTTGTTTTAAATATAAATAAAAATTTTCTAAATTAAATATAGGTGAAGTCCATTTATCTGAATGTCTGGAAGGCATCTGATACCTTTAGATAATGGAACATTTGGATAAAAGGACTTGATATTTTTAGCTGCAGTTTCACAATGAAATTTCTTCAGTTACTGACCCTGGTGACTGACTGCATTAGGAGTTGTAGTTCTCTACCCAACTGAAGAGGAAATGTTCAATAATTTCCCTCAGTGCACTCCTTAGTTCTTCATCATTGTTTTAAGTATCAGAGAGATTGAAAATCAAGTCACTGCATCATTTTGGTTTTCATTATCAAGCTTTTATGTTTTACTGAATTTTCTGTCTAAATAAAAATATTCTCTGGCATTTAATGTATGAAGCACAAGTTTCAGTTCTCTTCAGAACTTATTGGAATAGTGGCAGCTAATAGACAGAAGGCTGTTGTCTATAATATTTAGCTCTTGTTGCTAGTGAGCAAAGTGGCACTTCTTGCTCTATACTAGCTTGTTAAAATCTGACTTCAGTGAAGTGACTGCTATATGAAGGCAGTTCTCCGGGGACTCATTTGTCAGCCTGTTTCAAGTATCGTTCCTGATGACATTCATGACTGCAAAGCTGGATTCACACATATACATGGATCTAAACATTAAGAGCACAGGGAGGGAAAATGTCTTGAGATTTGGATGCTTTTGTGTCCAGATAATTATGATTTCAGTGGTCTTAAATTCTCTTTTCAGCACATCTGAAGTCTGCATGTTGACTAGTTCCTGATGCAGCATACCCATACCTATTAGAGGGAGGACCTTATGGGGAAGAAATGTGAAGTCAAAGCCAATTACTGTATATCCTTTGGCATACACAATCTCCAAATTGAGTGCTAACTTGTTCCTTAGCTTTTGAAGGAAATTTGTCATCAGACGACTAATCATATTATCTGCCTCCACAGCTGATCAGGGTGTTGCAGAGTTGAGTGAAGTGCAAAATACTTTCAGAGCTCAAACCCAAGAGAAATATGTCCAGCTTCTTATGAAAGACTTCTCTTTTCCTATCTCAGCTGTGCAAGTGATCAAATATGTTACATAAAATTGCTTATTTGACTAAGAATTCCATATCTTTTAGAAGGATGAGATATTCAGCATCCTTCTTGTGGATGCTATGCTGAAGGCACTCAACAACATGAGTCTTGAGTTCACAGAAGTATTCCAGCAATGTATCCTAGAAGATCTTCATGGTTTACTGAGGACTCAGTGATCAACCCACAAAATATTTTATGCTGCTCAGACTTGAGGAGGCTTTTCTGAAAGTGATTGTTCCTCACTCAGCTTGGCAACCTTTGGTGTATGATATAGTTCAGGGCTTTCATTTGTGCTGCTACTTTTGCCAGTCATGCTACATGGCTCTACTGGTTGCCTAGGATTGAAAATGTTGCATTAGTTAACAGAAAACAGCTCTTGTTTAGTAAGGGCATGTCTACACAGCAGCGATATTTTGAAATAACTCACATTATTTTGAAATAACAAAATGATCATCTACATAGGAAACCCGTTATTTCAAACTAATTTTGACTGTTGGTGCCTTATTCCCAAATCTGTAACCCCTATTTTATAAGGAATAAAGCCTATTTCAAAATAGTTATTTCAAAATAAGGTGTGTGTAGACAGTGCAGCTAGAGTTATATCGATATAAGAGGCCTCCAGAGCTTCCTATGGGTGCCCTGCTGGCCATTCTGTCCACAATCATCAGAACTCCATCGTTCCCCCTTCCCTGAAGCCCATAAAGCTGCAACCATAGGGGAAAGGGCTTGTGGCACACAGCTGCACCCTGCTCTACCCTACCTCTGCCATAACAGACCCCAGCACTCCATCTGAGGCCTTCATGGTTGCCAGCCCAGCTGCAGCCAGCTCTCAAGCCCCTACCTGGGGCTGAAAGAGGAGGGTGCCTTTGCGGACTGATGCAGAGATCCTGGATCTCATTGAGCAGTCCAACGTCCAGGATCTCCACGTCAGACAGTGAAATGTCAAGGTGTACAGCCTCATGGCTAAAACCTGGTCCAGAGGGAGCATAGCTGCACTCTGGACCAGGTGAGAACGAAGATGAAGGAGCTCCACCAAGCCTATTCCAATGCCGGGGAAAGGAGTTCCTGGTTGG
The DNA here is from genome assembly GCF_049634645.1 of Pelodiscus sinensis. Lineage (NCBI taxonomy): Eukaryota > Metazoa > Chordata > Testudines > Trionychidae > Pelodiscus > Pelodiscus sinensis. The sequence goes on from NC_134714.1 coordinate 53,908,929, forward strand.
AAGCAGCACCCCAGGCCTCACGCTTCTTCACCCAGCTGGATGATATATTGAGAGGGGGAGCAGTTTGCTTCCCCTCGCCTTGTCATTGATTCCAACTGGAGATGCCTGTCCTCAGCCTCCCAGAGGGTGTGGCAGTGGAGAAGGATGATGAAGATGAGGATGAAGGCCAAATCTGGTTCTTTAAACAAAGCCTAATTTAATAGGCTTTTCAAATGGAATATCAGTATAGATTGTGTGGGAGGACAGGATTCTATCTCCAAGGTATAGGACACAAAGAATTGCAAAGGGACAGTGACCAGCAGGAGTGGGGCAAGCTGTTGCTAAAGCAGCACCAGCAGGAAGAAATCCAATCTGACCTGGTTGCTTTCCCACTTGATTCAGACCCAACACTTTAGTCAGGACCTACTAAGATCATCTCGGGCTTCAAGGCTCTATTCCACATGCAGCAAGTAGCATAGGCAGAGAAATACTTCGCTTCCCCAAACCGTGTGGCATGGCTCCATCCACAGGTCCCCTCCTGCCTTCTCGTCCCTTCCTATTCTTCTATGGTGTAGAGGCTGCGGAAAGCAGGCTGAGGCTGGCGCACACAAGAACCCAAGGCTGGAGTCACATCATGCCTGGCCCTGGGACCGCACTGCCCACCCAATGCTCCAGGGCTGGGGCTCCTCTGGATGTGTTAGTTGCTCAGCATGCTGGGGTTACACTCAGGCCACACTGAAACAAAATACAGGACTATGTAGCACTTTAAAGACTAACAAGATGGTTTATTAGATGATGAGCTTTTGTGGGCCAGAGTGGGTCTGGCCCACGAAAGCTCATCATCTAATAAACCATCTTGTTAGTCTTTAAAGTGCTACATAGTCCTGTATTTTGTTTCAGCTACACCAGACTAACACGGCTACATTTCTATCACTATTCTTCAGGCCACACTGTCTGCCTGGTGTACTGGGAGTGTTCTGGATGTGCTGCCTGTGCAGCATGCAGGGGCAGTGCATAGGGGGCCAGCAACTGTGTGCAGGGGCAAGGATGTGTTTGGACTCCAGTGGAGGAGGAGGGATGGAAGGGGATGAGAGGAGTGGGCTTTGGAACAGGAGGAGGAACTGGGGACTAGCCTCCCCCCATGGCATAATGTTCAATTGCCGTCCATGCTCTACTCCATAGTGCTAGGGGAACAGAAAAAGGAAATAAAACCCTGATGCGGTGGGGAAAGCTGATGGCTGCATGTGAGAAGGAGCAATAGTAGGTAGGGGAGAAGTAGAAGACTGGAAAAATGAGAGCTGAGAAGAACAGAGGTGACTGCCACTCCAAGATATAGAGCAGTGGCCTACAAACAGTAGACGTGGGACAACTGCATGTGACCAATCTACTGCTAAAACACTGACCCCACAGAGAGGAAAAAATCCCATCAGGATGACAGTGCTGACAGTGCCAACAGGAGACAGAAGAGTTAGGCTCTCGCTTCAGTGGTCATGGGAATGAGGGGGGATTAGAGGAAATATCCGTAGCAAGCAAGTTGAGACTTATTATTTTATTATTTGTATTACTATGGAGTATATAGTCCTTAGTAGCCTTTACTGGACTGGATTGAACTGCAATGATCTCCATTGTAGCAGTTAAAGTAATTGTGATAGGGTATTTCCCCCTTTTAGTTTCCGGCAGCTTTGTAAGGTAATTCTCTCTAGAGAGATGATTCTCAAACTATTAGCAAGTGGGCCACATATGCAGCTCTCTCTGTGTTATGTGGGCCACATCCACCCAAATATATACATATCCTGTACATATGAGGATGTCACAAGGATCGCAGTTGTGTGCTGACTGAACTACAGGCAGTCCCCGACTTACGCGGATCCGACTTATGTCGGATCCGCACTTATGAACGGGGCTTTCTCGCCCCGGAAGTCGGGGCGAGAAAGCCCCGTTCGTAAGCTGCTCCGGTGCCCCTGGTCTGCTGGAGACCGTCTCCAGCAGACCAGGGGCACCGGGCAGGTTCCCGCGCTTCTGAGGCTTTGCCAGAGCAAAGCCTCAGAGGCGCGGGGAACCGCCGCTGCTGCCGCTTCAATCTGGGTGCCTGTGGTCTGCTGGGGACGGTCCCCAGCAGACCACAGGCACCCAGATTGAAGCGGCAGCAGCGGCGGTTCCCCGCGCCTCTGAGTCTTTGCTCTGGCAAAGCCTCTGAGGCGCGGGACCCCCTCGCGGCTGCGGCTTTAGTCCGGGAGCCTGTGGTCTGCTGGGGTCTGTCCCCAGCAGACCACAGGCTCCCGGACTGAAGCCGCAGCCGCGGCGGGGTCCCTCGCCTCTGAGGCTTTGCCAGAGCAAAGCCTCAGAGGCTCTGCTCCCCGTGTCCCTGGTCTGCTGGGGAAGGGGGGGGGGCAGCTAGTGTGCTCCTCTCCCCCCGCCCCCAGCAGACCAGGCTTTTGTTTTGGACTCTGGGGCAGAGCAGCTGGGGCGCTGCCGATTGGTCCTGCAGCGCCCGCTCTGGGCACTACTGGACCAACCCGGCAGCACCCCAGCTGCTCTGCCCCAGGTCCTGATTCAGCCGCTGCTGGTCAGTTTCAGCAGCGGCTGAATCAAGACGCCTGGGGCAGAGCAGATGGGGTGCTGCTAGGTTGGTCCAGTAGCACCCAGGAGCGGCGCTACTGGAGCAACCCAGCAGCACCCCAGCTGCTCTGCCCCAGGCGTCCCCAAGTCAGCTTCTGCTGAAACTGACCAGCGCTGACTACAGGAAGCCCCAGGCAGAGTTGCTCTGCCCGGGGCTTCCTGGAATCAGCTGCTGATCAGTTTCAGCAGCAGCTGTCTTGGGGACGTCTGGGGTTCTTAAGTTGATTCTGTATGTAAGTCAGAACTGGCGGTCAGTTTCAGCAGTGTCTGAATCTGGACGCCAGTTCCGACTTACATACAGATTCAACTTAAGAACAAACCTACAGTCCCTATCTTGTACGTAACCCGGGGACTGCCTGTACAAGCAACCCTCAGGTTGAGAACTACCGCTATAAAGCATGATGGGTCTCCATAAACTCTTATATAGAGAGTGTATAAAGACTACGTTCCTACCTTGCGCTATGCAGAGCACACTACTAGATATTTAGTGGGTTTGGGTACATCAACACTCACAATGCCATTCTGCAGTGTTACTGACTATAAAACAAAGTGACAAGTCATGGACAGAATTTGGCATTACTGAATGCTATGAGTTTTGTTTTTAAGGATGTGCAGAGCTGAATGCAGTAGGAGTACTCAGGTAGTTAAAGTTAAGCACATGCATAAATCTTTTCAAGGCTGCAGACTAGATCTGTAATGTCATTAAAAAGTGGGCTTTAAGAAATTATCTGGTGTTGAACTCTCCTGCAGAGTGATGTTTTTGTACATTCTTGATCTCTAATTAGTCTGCATGTTTCAGAAGAGATAAAATGTTAGTCTTAAGAAGGGGTTCTGGTCCCACCTACTATTTGGGCAGCAGATAGAGCCATAAACAACCCACAAAGAATTGAAGGAGAATTGTGTTAGTGCAGTCTCTTCCCTGCAAACCTTTATGATAGTTATATTTAAAAAGTAAATCATGTAATGTTCTCAGTGAACACAGACAGGCTAATGTGAATTCATACTTGTTTACTTAGTGGTGTGTTCAAAAATTTACCAAAGCATTGTCTTGTACTTTTATTGTATGGTACATAGTGAATAGCTCTACCTCCATAAATGTGAAAATCTAAAATGTGCTTTGATTAAAGCAGCACTCTTCATAACCACTTACCTAATACAGACCAGAACTCAGCAACTTGTTCTGTGCGGAGGGTGCTTCCATGGAATCGCATTGAAATCAATAAACATCCAAACCTGGGATTAGGGTTTAGTGTTGTCCTTGCATAGTACTAGATATCCCTGTGCTGTCCAGCTTAATGCCTTCAGACTGAATTTTTAAAAAATGTTACAGAAGTTTTATTTCAAAGAATTTTCGTAAAAAACCCTGCATTGGTGACGTTAGCAAAAGAAGTTAAAGAACTCAAGTCAGGCAAGTAAACACAAACGCACATTTTAACGAGACAGCTGTAACTCTACATGCACTGGGATAGTGTTTCATTACATTATTACATAGGGCTTTGGGCATCCTTGCCTCAGCAACGGAGTATCGTTTCATATTAATCATTTTCACTGTCTCATTTTGTGGTATATACCCGAAGCTGAGGAATAGCAGAGCTACACGTGGATCTCTAAGGGTCGGGGGCGAGGAGGACAAAAGCAAACTATGCACTACCTATCTCATTGCACGGTGGGAAAAATACTTCTGCGCGTCCTGTAAGAAGAGACATGAACCTAGTCATAGTGCCCCGGCGAACCAGGGACATTCCCCGGCTAGTTCAGCCCCTTCACTCTTCAGGCACGGGCAGCCTGTCCCCGGGTGCTTTTTGCGTGTGTGGTGTAAGAGACTGAGCGCTGCCTGCGAGGGCGCACTCCCCACAGGATGGTGGGCACGCTGCCCCCACGTCCTGCCCGCTGCTGCAAGCTGATTAACGTCCAGCCTCAGCGCCCTCGCAGCCCTTCTGCTTTGTCTTCCGCCCACCCTGTCTGATTGGCGAAGCACTTCAATCCGAGCCTCCCATTCGTCCTCTCCGATTGGCCCAGCCTCCCGCCTATCTTGGCAAGAAGCCCCGCCTTTCTTTTTATTCCCCCTTCCTCCCCCCCCCAACAATCTCGGCCCCCCTCCTCCGTGTGTCTCTCTCCGTGAGTGTAGCGCCGCTGCTGAGGCTGGCCGGCCCCGCTGCACCGAGGAACCGGCAAGCCCTGCGTGCGCGCGGCGGCGCTGCTGCTGGCTGAGAGCGGCGCGGCGCAGCCTCCACCCCGGTGCGCACAGCCCCGTAAGCGCGAGCGAGAATGAGAGCCCGAGAGCAGCCACCAGCAGCCGCGCCGCACCAGCCCCCGGCGCAGGACTAGAGCAGGGAGAGACAGAAGGGGGCACGGAGGCAGCGTGAATCCTCTGGCAGACTCCCACTCGCTGGCTCACCTGCCATCCCCATCGCTCCCTCCCTCCCTCCCTCCCTCCCGGCTCGCTCGGTCTCTCCCCTCCCCTCCTCTCCCACTCACTCTTTCCCTCTCCTCCTCCTCCTCGGTCTCACTCTTTCGCTTCCCCTCTTCCCCCTCCGAGCCCCCGTCTCCCTTCTCCTCCTGGCACTGCACTGCAGCCGCTCCTCCGGCCGGTCCCGCCGCCTTCTCTTCTCGTCCCTCCCCTCCCCCCGACCCAGAGCGAGCAGTCCCGGAGCATCCCCGGGCGCCCCGCGCGGAGCTGTGCCGTCCCGAGGGGGGACAGAGAAACGGGACGAGCCGCGTCCCCTCCCCGCCCTGTCCCCCGCCTCCCCACGGCTGAGACCATTCTGCTCCTGGCCGCGGCGAACATGATGGCGGCAGCTCCCATCCAGCAGAACGGGACCCACACCGGGGTTCCCATAGATCTGGACCCGCCGGACTCCCGCAAACGACCGCTCGAAGCGCCCCCCGAAGCCGGCAGCACCAAGAGGACCAACACAGGCGGTGGGTATCTTCCCCCTCCCCCCAGCACCCTCCTCGCGCCCGCCCACCTTCCCTCCTACCTGCCTCCCAGCACCGTGCCCCGGCGGGAGGCCCTTCCCGGGGGCTGACCGGCCCGGGGAGTTCACCGCGGGGCCGGCACAGTTGTGCACAAAGGGCGAACAGGGCTAAGGGGTGGGGGCAGAGCCCGGCACTCACGGGGACGCCTGAACGAGCCTTACGCCGCTGCTGGGACTCGGCTCCAGCCCTTTCCCGGCCGTGGTCGGGGCCGCACCGCAGGCCGGGGGTCTGCAGGGGAGCGAAAGGTTGCACCCCGTGAAGAAGCACCCCCTGCAGGACACGGCCGCCTCCTGCTCCAGCAGCGCGGCTCGGGCCGGCCGGCAAAGCGGCGCTGTGCCTTGGGGCCGCGCTGAAGGCTGCGGAGGGGGCTCCGTCTGGCGGGAGGAGGGGGGGCTCTGCTGCCGGGGTGCAGCCGCCTTATAACTTATCATTCATCAAAATGGCGTCGGTTTTCAGCATCTAGCCGTCTTTTGGGTCTAATATCCATCGGGGTGGGTGTGCAGCCGCGATCCTGCATGGGCTGGAGGTGGCCCAGGGGCTGCTGCCGCCCCAGCATCCTCCCGATCCGTTGGCGACAGTAGATAAATGGCAGCTGGATGGCAGGGGGATGGCGAAGGCGCTCTCCCCCTTTATCCAGCCGCTCGCTCACAAGCTGGATGTAAATCTTGCCCGGTGTTTCTCGTTTCCTTGGCCTCACTACTTCTGACAGTGTGACACTGTTGCATTGATTTGGCTTGTTGGGGTTGGGGGTGTTGATGTGGAGGGGGGGAGTTGTCTTTGGTTCGGTCACTTATTAGTTAACATCCTGCTCTTCCTGGATGAGATGAGTTATAACGGGACTAACATCTCTTCTGTTCATTTTGCACTGGAGTCATCATAACAATGCACCGAGGCAGAGGTGAATTTATTCATCCAATATTAAGAAAAGCAGTGTATATTACAATGTACTGTACCTATATATAATATAGATGGGGACTATGGTGTTCCATCTGCACTATTTAGGATGATTATACCTTTTATAAGGAAAGAGAGAGAAACCTGGACCTGCTCAGGTTCATTTTTAAGCAAACTTTATAAAGAGGCTCTATTTTATCATAAAATGGTGAGATTAAATCAAATTGGAGATTGGTTTCAGGACTTCCATTCATTAAATAAACTACCCTGGTATATCTTTCACCTTTTTCAGAGCCAATTTTCTAAAGGTCCTTAGATTCATTGCTGCTGGATCAGTAAGTGAAAGGAGCACAGTTGCAAACTGAGGCTGGAAAATGTTTCATTCATAGGGTATCTTTTACAGTTCTGATAGTGGTTTTCTAAACCAATGGGGGGAGGGAGGACTGGCATTATCACACTTTTGTGTGTTTAAACTAAGTGATATAAGCTTTTGATCAATTGGGAAAAATTCTTCTTAATGTCCTTTAATTAATGAGCTTAAAAGAGATCACTGTAGCCTAAGAAGTGCTAAAGAAATATATCAGGATTACTTAGGCAAGTGATTCCATCCACACCATACTGGATTGTTTTCTTGGTAGTGGCTGAAATGCTTGAAAAATACCACCACCACATTTTGGGTGGGATTTTTGGTAGAAGACTAGTTGTTTTGCACACGTAAGGAAACAGGCAAAAGGTAATTGCTGTTCTTACTCATTTTCCAGTGTCAGACAAAGAGCCCATTGCTATTTACAGTTTTTTCCTTTTTTTAAGTTTTGGCATTTCTGTAAGAGTATTTTTAGAGATGGTTGTGATTTGTCATCATGCATATCTTGTACACACTTTTTTTTTTTAAAGGGATCAATTCATTTCATTGTATAATAGTAACCAAAGCTAGAACTGGAACAATTCCGCCTCCAGAAATACAATTCAGTTTTTGTCATTTTGTATTCATGTTTTCAGAAAATTAAGGAGAAATTATAGGGTTTTTTTAATTTCCAAAGTTAATATTTATATCTTTTAAAATGGCAAATGCATATTGAATGCTTTTCTTATACAGTGAAGCAACTGGTTAGCTGAATACGTCTATGCATTAAAATGTATGTTCACTTATTTACTAATTTTTTTTTTTTTTTGGTGGGCATGCGGGAGAACAAAAGTTTTGTAAACCAAATTAACCTTGCATATCTCAATTTTTCAGAGGATGGCCAGTATTTTCTAAAGGTCCTCATACCTAGTTATGCTGCTGGATCTATAATTGGGAAGGGAGGACAGACAATTGTTCAGTTGCAGAAAGAGACTGGGGCGACCATCAAGCTGTCTAAATCCAAAGATTTTTACCCAGGTAGGTGCAAATATTAGCAGATTACTTTTAAATCCCTAGGGAAATACATACATGGTATGTGTGGTTTATGCATTGAAGAGTAAGTTTCTCAGTGCAGTCTGCAGCATTATTGAGCAGAAAAGCTCACTACAATGTGTTACAGTGAGCATATGAACAGACTTAATCTTAATTTGTATATGGAATTGACTGAATGCTGTCTAATAGTGTAGTGGCCATAAAATAGACTAAAATTATTTAGGATATTAGTGAAGGGAAATGTGAATGTATTTTCTAAGCACTACTTATTACTAAAAATCTACTTTTAGAGGACCATCTTTGACAGGTGGAATTAAAAATGGAATTGTTTCTGAAGTTTTCAGACATCATTGTAAGGCAGTTAAGTTAGAATGAGTAAAAATGGAAAGTTGGTTCTTAAAGAACGGGCCATTTACTTTAAATCCATTAGATATCATCTTTCTGCATCATTGCTTTGTTCACTGGCCCTGCAGGGAAGTAAAGAGGACAAGTGTTACTGCTCTTCAGATGTTTTCTTTAGATTGTGTTTAACATGACTATGAAAGGAAAATCTATTATGTTATGAAAGGAAGATAATACTTTGGATGAATAAGGAAAAAAAGGTGGTGTTTGTATAAAGACAGTATGCATAAAACACAAAAGTATTCAGTATTTATTTGCATTGTGTCTGTTTTTGTTTCAGCCTTTTCTCATTTTTGATCAAAATGTTATAAATAACAGGTCCTGCATAATGGTCTGCATTCCTTTGAAATTCTGCAAAATATTTCTATGGGTCCATGTGGAGTTTGACTTTTTAATAACAAATTAGTATCTAGTAAGTGGACTTCTAGTCAGAATTGAAATCCATCTCATTTTTTACTGCAATTAATTCACTACATAGCTATAATTTCACCACTGTTTTGGTTTTGCAACTTTGAACTGAACCTGATAATTCAGTGCCAAGGTGACTAGATATTATTGATATTTTGTTTTTTGTAGAGAAGACCTAGCTGTTTTGCATTTGGTGAGCTAATTCAGCAAGATGACTGAATTTTCTAAAACAGCAAAAGACAGCTGGCATGAATGTAAGCAGAGCATGAGCATTTGAAGTATTTCAGTTTCTTGTCCACTCTGTTCCACTGTAAAGCAGAAGTAGATAATTTATACTCTATGGAAAGATTATAATTATTTTGAAGTTATCATTTTCATATGAAATTGAAAAATGCACCTGTTATTTTTCTGTCATACAGATGCAGTTGATTGCATTCTAATGTACTAACACAATTAAAATGTTTAGATTTTCTATAGAATAAAATAGTTCTATAATTGCTATTCATTGTCTTTCAGGAACGTCTGGTGTTTTTGCCCTTAATCTTTTACCTTAGGAAGGTTTTGATAACCTGATTCTTGTATTTTGAAAGGTGTATTAGGGTGAAAAAAAATCAATGCAGAATTGTGAAAACTCTATGGAGATATAAAAGCATTCAAAAGAGTCTGCAGAATTAATAGCGTAATCTAGGAAAAGTGCTGCAATGGTAAATTAAATCCACTGTCAATAGATAAAGAATCAATTTCATTTTTGCATTGTGTACAAGGTGATATCAGAAATATAAGGCTGTTACAGAAAATGAGTGTTTATGAAGGATATTCCAAATACTAAATTATATGCCTTTTCATTTGGCTATAGTTTATTTACAGTGAGATGGAAAGGATGCACCAAAAATTATATATATATTTTTTGTTCTGTGCTCTAACATAGAACAAAATAACTATTCTGATTTAATCACAATTACTTACTTTTTTGTTCTGCAAATTGTGCAGATACAGCAGAATCAGCAGGAGTGTCCTTTGAAAATTAAAAATTAGGCAAGCCAGAATGAGATGAATAAAAAAAAGTCTAATTTTTCTGTGACGTAAACAGATTCTCTCTGAAGGAGATACCAGGGCAAGAGATACTTGGCACAGTTTAATTTTAGGAGGTATAGGGCCAACGTCCCTTTATACATTACATAGTGTCTTATATATGTAACCCTGGTGTAGGTCATTTAGCAAATTAATGATTTAGGCAGAATTAAAGATGGACTGTTGCTTACTACAGAATGGTCACATGAGAAAAATGGATTGTCTTGTTGCTGGCTCTTGTTAGTTTCTGTTTGCATTTGTCCACGAGCCAGTGGAATTTTCTGAGGTCCTGGCATTCTCCAAGATGATTTTTTTTGGGTTTCTTCCAGCCCCTCTTACGTGAGGGATGAAAAACCCTGCTCATTTTAATACAAGTCTAAAATTTAGGACTGTGATTCATATTATTGAGGAATTTTTAATAACTGCACTTCAAATGAAAATATTTAGATGTATATATGTTCATTAACATTTGACTACTTTATATGTATCCATAAATATCTATTTTGTAAACACTATGTCTGTGAGGTTGCTGTTAAGTTTAAATTTTAGTTGGAAGGAAAGGAGTAACTGAAAGGGAAAGTTCAGTGGGACTTATGTGTGTGGGTGATTTGGAAGGGAGAAAGATTACAAGTAGTATGTTAAAGTTACAAGTTTTTCACTGTGTGATCTAATGGCTTCTTATGGTACAAGTATTCAATATACAGAGTAAGTCTGTCAGAATAATTTTTATTTTTGTTCTCCAGAAAACTATTTACAGTAGTTTTAAAATGGAAACATTAATTATAAGTTGAAAGCAAGCGTGTATTTCTAATCTTTTTGTTAAAGGTTTTAGCTCAACAATATAATAGGTAGTTCTCTTTAAGAATTGTGTGTATTCTGTAACATCAGAACAGCAAAGGTTTTTTTAAGTAAATCCTAATTCCCTTGCAGTTACAAGACACTTTTTCTCTAGATTATCAACTACATTTTAAAAAATTGAATTGATATAAAATTTTATTTTCTGGTCATTTTATTTAGAGAATTTATCTATGAATCTTTTCAAACTGCTTACCAAGACTAATAGATCTGAAGAGAAATTGGCTAATCGTATGCTATGTAAAAAATGTGAGACTTGTAACAGAAAATATAAGTCCTAAATCTGTTTTTGGAAAGTGGCTTTTAATCCAAAATTTGAAATAATGGTATTGCTGTGATGCTAATTATTAGTGAGGTAAAATGTTTAAAGAAGGGGCTACCATGAAAGGTTGGAATTTGCATAATGTAAGAAGAGAAACCCAAGGTGATGCTTTCTTCTGTTTGTACTCTCTGTATTATCCAGTGCTCCATTTTTCAGACTTATGAAGAACACTGATGTGAAAACAACTCTAGGTGTATATATTCCTTGTTTTACTAAACCGTTGCAAATAAATGTCTTTATATGATTTTGCATATGAGTGAAAAGTCTTCACATTGGAATCTTGCAACATGATATTTCCCAGTTTAGTGAATTTGAACTAGATTGATGATTTTTTAAGTGTGTTGTAATATGCTAAGTGAAATATAGTAGAAGACAGACAAAAATATGAAAATGAAATGGGAGTCTGTTTTTTATTTGACAAAATTCTAATTGGGTAGTCCTCAAGCTTGGCATGGGACATTTTAAGGTGGAAGAATTCTTTTCTTATGATAAAAAATACTCAACAAAAGAGTACATAGAATATATTTTTGAATGTCATTATGATGTTTTGTATTTACTAAGTGGGTTGTCATAGGCTTTCATCTTGCATATGAAAATGAGATGTGGTGGGGTTTTTTTTTTTAATAGTGCATTTAGGTTTCACAACTGTCTTTGGGTATTGCTGTCCTCTGAAAAGTACTGTTGACTCTTAAAACCTGGAAGTGAATTGAGTGTGAAATACACAACTTTATCGAATATTTAAATTAAATACATCTAGCTTCATGATTCATGCTATGGTGCATGAGGCAGAGTGAAGGTATACTATATGAAGCTTGTTTCACCTCTGCTTTTTTCCCCTTTTATGTAATAAAGGAAGTGTATCCCTTTCAGTTTTTAGTAGAAACTAATAGGTTCCCATTAGAAAAATACATCTGATTCATTTGAAAAATACATCTGATTCATTTGAAAAAATAAAACTTGACATAGTTTGCTTTGTGGCTACATTACTATACTAAATGAAGGATGTTATTCCTTAAGCTCTAGAGAAGAGAGTTATGGGAAAATAAAATATTCCAGCTTGTTGATATAAATCATGTGCATCTTGGTTTTTATTCTCTGATAACTGAGTATTTATCACAGATTTCTGAATCATCAATGGGAAAGTAAGGACTTCGTAAAAATAAAAAAAACATAAGGCTTGCTTTACTATATTGCAGACTCTTACTCATGTGAGTAATCCTATTTATAACAATTGAACTGGATGATAAGAACTAGTCATTTAAGTAAGGGTTTCTAGAACAGAGCTCTTACAGCTGCATAGATTTGCAGACTTCTTTTTCTTAGGTTTTTACTAGTAAGAAACCAGGGGTTGATTGCCAGATGTTCAGAGGTAGAATCCTCAATAGGACAGCTGTCAGTTGTCTGGTTACTGGGACAGAATTAAAAAAAAAAAAAAAAAAAAAAGTTAGCTTCCTAATTGAAGGGTCCTCAGTATTTTACATTCAAAATGAACTACAAACGAATATATATGCTCACTATGATGTAGTGATGTTGCACATCTAGTTGCTTGTACATGTATTATTTACTAATTTCCCTTCACTTGGAAGAGGATTATAGTAGTTTTTAATATTTTCATATTGTGTGGGTTTTATTCATCTGACTTTTTTTTTTTTTTAAGAAAAGCATTTTCCATGTTAGCTGAATAAGTGTTTGAACTTGTTGATTTATTGAGTGAAAAGAAATATTATAATTAGTAAACTTCTTTGTGCTGCATTGAAATGGCCAGCTAACTTTTAACAATAAAACTTATAATACTCAAACCTGTTATATGAAATAAAAATAGCAGAATAGTGAACAAACTGTAAGATCACCGCATGAAAATGAAAACCATTTCCAACTTTATTCTTGTTTATTATGTGACAGAACTTCTCTGAGTGTTTTATAATTGAGAAGTAGATTAAAGGATTTTAATGACAATATATTGGACTTTTTTAATACATGTAAGTTGTATGTAAATTGAATAGATACAGTGGAAACGTGTATCTTCCACCTTCATTACAGGGCACTGCAGAATTTGAGGGAAACCTCATTTAAGAAAAACAACATTTAAAAAAAATAGACAAAGCCATTTTCCCCATTCTTCCTCTTTGCGCACAGTACACCCTTGCAGCATTTTAGAGGGTGTTTGTGGAGGCAGGATCAGTGTACTAGCCTATGGACTAATACATTATGAAGTCTTGAAAATAATATATATATATAAATCACTCTTCAAAATACAATTCAGTTTTCTTAGAATCTTTTCCCCTCAACATTTGTAATATGAGAAACATGCTATTTTTTAAATGGCGGTAAATCCTTAATACATAATGGAAACAAGACCTTAGTGAGTTTGATTTTTCATTAATTAATATTGTGGACTTCAGTATTCTCAGCTGTCGTTAACCACCCAATTTAATCTCACCTATTTTCAGTGGCTACCAAAGGGGAAAAAACACCTCAATCTTAAATTTGTTACACTGAAACTTTTAGAAATAGAATTTATATGGGGGGATTGGGAGGAGGGTGTGTGCCTGATTGCCTTCTCATTTCCATTGTTGGATTCAGCTCCAGTATGAAGTTAAACAACATCTGTAGAGATCTGACTGACAAACATCTCTCTGGGACTTATCACTGAAGCTTACAGCAGGTGCACTCCTCTTTGTAGCCCTTCTCAAAAAGAGGTTAGATTGTTTTTAATGTTTATCAGTAGACTAGTGGGAATGAATGACTTGGTAAAGAGTGTAGGGGTTGTCAGTTGGCCAGTGCTGGAATGCTGCAGGTAATTGGGCTGAACTGGTGGGAACTGTGGTAGTGTGCTTCTCACGTTGCACTGCAGCTGCTGTTGATCTTAATTAATCTGACCCTCTGAGGCTGCAGTGTCATGGTATAAAACGCAATACATACCAGAAATAGACTGCTTTTTCAAGTGTTCCTTATTGATGATTGTTTGTAGGTGGGCCTTTTTGATTTCAGCATTGCATTTGTTAGATGCCAGTATACAATGTTTACATACGTTTGTTTAAAGCTGTAATTAATAGGTTTGGTAAATAGGAAAACCTTTATCTGTGAACTTATAAAGCAGACTGATAATTTTTTAATAGATTGTCAATATTGTGGACTTAACACAAATGTTATTTTGGCCAAAATAAAAACTACAGTTGTATATAAATGGAATAGCTATATTGTCTAGACAAGTTGGGAGATAGCAAAATATGAGAACTAAAAATAAACACAATTGAATATTTAATGAAAAATTAACTTACTACTATACTTTGATTCATTTGGGTAGTTAAAATTCCTTCCTGGTCTACTGTAAAATATCTACACGGTGGGGTACATTAAAAGCACATTTTGACTTTAGTTCTGATTTGTGTATAGCATTTCCTTTGATATACAAAATTTATATTTATTAAGCTGGAATTGGGTAATTTGTTGTCTGAATAAACTTAATGTGTTTGTGATTTCAGATTTTTAGTATTAGTCTTGTTTTCCATAGAGGAAAACACCTTCTCTGTGGAACAGCTGTGGGGAAATTATATCAAGATCCTATGCTTTCTGTTACTCCAAAACAGAAATATCTAAGTAGTGTTGAGCTGAGAGGCCTTTTAAATGTCACACCACTGATAATAAGGCTCTAATCCTTTCCATTATTTTTGTTTAGTGTTTACTGTATCAACAGAAAAAAATTTTTGCACATCTGATGCATCCTAATTTCAAATTCCTTATTCAAAGGTTTCTAAGGATTGGGTTAGATTGTTGTTGTTGTTTGCTCATTTAAAGAGAGACATTTTTTCATGCTGCCTTGTATTTTAAATGTTCACTTTTGGTATTTCCCACTTTCTAATAGTAAACAGAAAATATATCTTACCAGTCATCTAAATTTAATATTTATTGAATTAACTTACTATACTAACATTTTCCATAATTAAATATGGCTTTATTTTTTTTACTGTGAGGGCTATTTGATACTAAGTATTCTTAAAAAAAAAAAATTCTTTAGTAAGAACTAAATTCCTTTTGAATTTACATGGTTGTCCCAAGTTAATGATCTTTTAAGAGCACCATTTTGGGATTGATATTGAACTCTTGTTTCCAGTTGGATAATTACTGTGGACATGACGTTTTTCTTTTCAACATTTTATTTTCCAGTTGTATAAACTTTTTAATCAAATGTAGTATTTCATCTGTAAAGGTTCTTCACTCAGGTACTATCACTCAGGTACTCTAACCCTTGCTAGTACCATAGCACTTCTGTGAGTCAGAAACCAGGTTAAATTGTCATGTTGACACTCTTAAAAATACAGACACCGAGTCTTCAGTTATGAGGCTCTGGAGAGCCTAGTTCAGGTTGCTTCAAGAGAGGAAGAGAAATGATCAACAAGTGTGAAAATTCATTGTCATATTTAGAAGCAACTCTTTGTTATAAGGAAGCCTGATATTCAGACGAAAACTTATATTTGTTTGGTCTTATAGATTTTCATTGTGGAAAGACTAAACATTTGTTTTCTATCATTGATTTGTTACTGCATCCTGCAGGGCCTGTCATCTCAGCATTGACAGGATCAGATGAAAAACACAATCAATGTTTTGACATTTTTTGAAAATTGCTCAGGTAAGATCATTTTGTTATGCAGAACTAATGATATTTATGGCCACTAATTTTCACCAATTTGAGTCCTTGTATTGACATTAAATTAGTAGACAAAGACCCTTGGTGTGTCTTTGTTCTCATTTAAAAGAACCCTTTTTGTTCCTAGTTCAGTGACATTTAGTGTACCTGTGATTATCCTGATGAGTAGCTTTGAAATTTAGGACCTCCCCTCCTTCCCATCTTTCATTAAAGAGCCAGCTATTGAGTTTGGATCAAGAAATATACCAAAGTTATTGAAAAGTAAATGCTGAAATCACACACTGACTGCAGTTCTTTTGAAAGATTCTGTATGGATACTGTAGGAGACTGGAGTTCTCTGTCTAGAGAACTAGACAAAGAAAGAGTTTCCTTTCTATTACCTCACCAATATGACTCAACTCTGATGTGCAGATATTTGGTAAAAAGGTCCTAAAAGCTAAATGACTGTTGATTTGTTTATATATAAATACATAGTGTGAAATGAATCCCTAGAAAGTTAGAAAATGTCTGTCTGATGGTTGCCTATTTAGCATTAATTCTGCTCCCTTGGTGTATCCAGTATGTGACTTGAATGAATCAGTTCTCTATCTGGGGTGGGAGAACAGAATGTGAACATATAATCAGACTATGATATAGTGGTTCTCAAACTTTTTTTTGTCTCTTCTCCTCCCCCCCCCCCTTGTGTTCCTAGTAGTTTATAGCTTCCCATGGGTGTATGTACACTGTCCTGTTTTCCAGCTCTGAGGCAGAATGGAGAACAGCAAGTGCTGGCTGGGGGGCCAACTCTAAGGGCAGCACCACCAGCAGCAGCACAGAAATAAGGGTAGCAATATCATAACATCCTTACTACTTTGGTGCTGCTGCTGGTAACACTACAACCTACAGAGCTGGGTGCCCAGCCAGCAGCCACTGCTCTCTGTTCACTCAGCTCTGAATGTGCACAGTATGCTCCCCCCTTACTAAAGCTTTTCCCACCCCTACAAAAAAAAACAAAAAACAAAAAAACTTGTGTAGGTTTCAATTTGAGAACTTCTGTCATATGCATACAAATTAGGGATGTGAAATCCAGTTTAATTGGTTAATGGGTTAAATGTAATGTTTAACCAGTTACCTTATTAAAGGGGGAGTGTGCAAAGGGGCCGCTCCAGCCTGGCTGAGCTGCAGTCACCGCACTGGCTGTGCTGTAGCAGCCCCTATTTTGCCAACAAGGGCTACTCTGGTCAGCTGGTGTGCCCCTGACCGCAGCGCACCTCGGCTGGGCCCACCATGGATAGGGGATGTTGTGGCTGGACTGAAGTGCCCTTGCCTGCATTGGGCCCTGCGGGGGCTGGAGCTGCATTGGACCCTGTGGGGGCTGGAGCACAGTGGGCAGGGAACTGCTTCAGCTTCCACCAGTTAACCATTTAAGTGTTTACATCCCTAATACAAATAATGGGTGGAGAAATAAGACTATGCAGGCAACCATAAATCTGGTATGTTCTGAGTGCATGACTTGAAACATTTTTCTTTCAATATTTTTACATAATTTCTTAGCTTCCTTTTTTAAATAGGTTTTTTTTTTGTAGCCGATGTCGTTAGAGTTTGAACACTAAACCTTCAGCACTACAGCACAGACCTGTGCCACTTAAACAGGAATGCTATGCTGTCTAGCAGCAGAAGGGTGCTATTACAGTAGAGGTATAGCCTATTGCCATCATTTGCTGAGTACTGTAGTTGGAAGGAGTTTGGGGAGAGTATCTGCCCTATGTGATTCCCCCAGGAAAGAGAGAGATGGGATGCTGGGACCATGGGCCACATGCAGCCCATCAAAATTTTCTTCTCCACCCTACAGCTACAGGTGCTCTGGGAGGATTCATGCCTTTCTAGGACAATTTATCAGCTGTTTATTTGATGGCAACATGTTCATGTTAATTTATTCTGGCATGCTGCCAATATTTTCCTGAGGAACACGAGAGGGAAAATGGCAATTTTTAAGAGTATAACTCAGTTGAACCTGAATTAGATTGCATAGAACCGAAAAAGCCTCTCCAGCTTTCTGTCTGCTGCATTTCCATAATCTGCTGCAAATAATAGAGGTTTAGGAGCTCCCAAAAACAGATGCAAGAATCTTTTTTTAATGAAAAGTATTAGGCAACTTTTAGAATACGGAAGCATATTATTGTTAAGGCAGTACAAGATGAGTATTTGGGAACTTAAAACTTTTTTTAAAAAGTGGTATATTTGAAATATATAGATTGCAAAGTTAGAGTTTAGAAACATCAGACTTCTATATTTCCTCAAGCATACCAGATTTTCTTTAGATCAGTAAAATTGCAAGCATCTAGTATTTGTGATGATTTTGAATTAATAAAAATGTGCAATGTAGCATATTATATTGCATAAATACATGCTGAGACAATTAAAAAAATGGAGAAAAGTTCTTTCTCTTCCTCCCTCCAATTTATCTCCAGATATTGTCATCTCCAGATATTCAAGGAAAAGAAATGGAACTTGCCAGTGTGTTCAGCAGACTAACAGATCTGGAATATGGTATACCAAGTAGAAAAGTTTAGAGTATTCATGGGTTAATAGTGTTCTCTCTCTTTTATAGAGAAAGAGACAGTCTCTCTAACCTATGGGTGTGCAATAAGTTTTGATGGGTGGGGGCTCTCCCACGATTTTGTAAAGTGGTCGAGGGTTGCATTCTTCTGTGGTATTAATGGATACAGTGCACAGTTTGGGATGGAGGTTGGATGCAGAAGGGAGCTTGCGGGAAGGGATTGGGGTGAAGGAGGGAGAATGGAGTCTGGTAGGGAGTTTGGGCAAAGGAGGCAGTTGTGACCTAGGGCAGTTGTGACCTGGGGTGCAGGGTTTTGGGATGTGACGTAGGGTAGGAGGGGATTGTGATCCTCGGGCAGGAGATTGGGGTGCCAGATCTGGGAGGGTGTATGTGGAGTAGTGGGGCAGAAGTGTGGGGCAGAGGGTTGGGAAGAGGAGGAGTTGCAGTGACAGAGGCAAGTTCTCACCAGGAAACTTGACTGCAGAGCTAAAGGCTTGCAGAGCTGAAAATGTTTCTGCCTGCTTGGCCATGTGCTTGAGTAACTGAGCGGAAGGGTTGTCCTTCGTGGGTGCCAGACAGGCAGAGCCCATTGGCCAGTGTCTGTCCAGAAACCGACCAATGGGATTGTGCTGGAGGTGGGAGCAGCACCTTGTCCCCTTCCCCTCCCGACGCTTAAAGAGAGGGCGCGCTGCAGCTGCATTTCTAAGTGGCGTGTGTGTGGGGGCTGCAGGGCAAGCAGGGGAGCCTGCCTGGGGTTCCCCACTGCCTCTGTGGGCTGGATCTGGTGGCTTGGTGGGCTTGATGCAGCCCATGGGCTGTATTTTGCCCAAGCCTGTCTAACCATACCTTAAATCATTAAGGGCATTACAGGCTAAAATCAACATGATGACCTTCATTCAGTAATCTAGGCATAATGATTTCAGCTACACAACACTGATCTTATGTAGGACTCCATTTAGTCAGGAAAATATGTTCTGCAATAGCTTTAGTTATTTGCTTACTCAAAATCTGTCCATAGGGGATGTGCATTATAACTGTCTACTCCTGAGTAGATGGGTAATGTGAACAGAATGTACTTCCTATATAATTAGCTTCATTTTTGGCTAGTAATATAACAGTTAACTACACATGTTGGTGACTGTCACTTGTTTTTATATTGTCAATCTACTGAGTTTGACATTTGAAAAGACATCTTTTACTATTGGAAAAAATTATATTGTGAAGATAGCAGATTTCGGTTTTGTTCCTTCAATTAAGTTTGGGTGCCAGAGATAGGATAACTGATTTGGGGGCCTGACGAGATGACCAAGTAATGGTAGCCCCTTGTCCTAGTGTGAACAGAATTCAGTTTGCAAAAATGGAAGAGGTTAAGGCCTTTGTACATTTATTTCTTCCACTATCCAAAAATCATCCAAAACCCAGCACTGGGGTAGCTTGTTGTTTTACTTCATTTGCTCTTGTTAGATTGAGAAGACTGTGAATATGTTGCTGTAGACTACAATTATAATAGCTTACTTGGGAAGCCAACAGGTAGAGTTGACTTTCAAGTTTCAGCTTGTGCAAACCTGTGCTGATAATGCTATATTGTGAAGAGCAGCGGAAGTACATATTCTTTTGGTATCTTTAGTGTCTGTTGGAAAACCACTGAATTCAGGATTTGGCTTTTAACCTGACTGCCCAGTAGTAACCTGGGTGCTGAGTGTCTCATAATTTATTTCCATCACTGTTGAAACTTTGCGCTATTAGAATAGTATATTTAGGGACATGGTGAATTCTCTATCACTTGCTATTTAAATAAAAATTGAATGTCTTCCTAAAACATGTCAGGCAACCAGAAATTATGGGTGTGATATGTGAATTGCTAGGTGAATGTTGTCAGTAGTAATACGTAGGAGATCAGACTAGTTGAGCATAATGGTCCTGCTAGATTTATCTATTAAGTTTGCTGTTGTTAAATATCTTACTGAATTATTATTTTTTAGTATCTGAAGCAAAACTGACTCAAAAAATTAGAATGTGTGGGGTCAATACGGGTAGAAAACACTAGCTACTGGCAACTAATGGTGTCACAGATGTCTTTCAGGTTTCACTTACAAAGAAGCCACTCTTGTTGATCCCATGCACTATGAAACAGTCATGAGGTTTATTTTTTTCCACTTAATAACTGTAGAGTGTATTGCCTTATTTTTCTTTGGGGGTTAGAATCTTTTTAGAGCGTATTGGTGGATGCTATCTAATGTTGCGAGGGAGGGAGTAAGAACACGGAGGAAATGCCATATTGGATTCTTAGTTGTAACATGGTGTAACAGTATATGTATCTACAGTGAAATAAAATACAGTTCATGGGTAAATCAGGAAGTAGCCACTTAGTTCCATTTTGGATGTGTTCTTGTGTGAAAAAGTAGACAATCATGTAAAGAGGTGATAAAATAGGGAGTTCCAGATTAATAGGTACATAGCTCCACTAAAGTGTATAGTGAAAGACAGAGAGTTGAGTACATTTCAGTACTGTATTTGTTTATTGAAACTTCACTCATCTTAAGTAAAGTTTCACTCTGCTATAATCAGGTTCCATTCACTAATCCCTTTAGAGTGTAACAGTTTTCACTTAGTAACTCCTTTTTTTTTACCAGATAGAATGTGGCATTTAACAGCTAAAAGGATTATCATCTCCCCTTCATCCTCTGCTCTAGTTTAGAAGAGAATTTGGTTTTCTGCGTTGGTGGGAATAATTGCTGGTTTTGCTGTAATAATTTGCTGGTTCTTTTGGGAATGAATGGCCTACTATGGTATGACTGCATAGTCCCAGCCCAGCATACGCCAAAAGTAACTGTGTAGAGAGTGCTTTGAAGTTCCCTCAGACTGAAGCTTGTGGAGCCAGGTGTTGCCCTCATCAGATCTGCTTTAGCCTATTTTAGGAAAGATCTGTTCTAACACTTTACTCTTATTCTGACACAGAATAGACCTGGACACTGCTTGGCAGCTTCCTATTGTTGCTTTTCCTAAGGTTTAAGGCACAAAGAAATGAAAGTTCTTCTATGTCTTTCAAGGGGGGATGGTGTGTGTACCTGTGATAGTGAGAATTTCTTTCCCATTTGCCCATGCCTTCCAGTTGGATGTGTGAAAACTCTCTTCTTCCTCTCATACTAAAATCCTATCAGCTTCTGCACCAAAGGGCTACAGGTAAGTGCTACTGAGAGAAAGTGAATAGATGTTTGTTCTGAATATCACCCCACACTGGTATTTTAGATTATTTTTGGACTTTTTTTTCTTTGGGGAGTGTGAGGGTATAGCTAAATAGCAGTATTAGGTTGTTGTAGTTCTATAAGACTTGAATCAGAAAAGAGAGACTGATAGGTGGGAGCTCTGGGGTTTAGATTTTTTTTTCACCTTAAAAAATACAGTTCATGGGTAGCGAAGTGGCATAATTTTACTCTAGATAATGTTGCCCTCATCTCCTTTCTCCAAAGGAGATGAGCATTTTTTTCCTGGATATGTTTTAATAGAAGTGGTCTGAAAGGGCCATACTTGTAAAAATGTGTGAGGTATAATTAGAGGGGTACCTCTCTTCCTATATAAATGTTAAATAGAAAAATAATCCTATAATATTGTACAGGCACTCCCCAGGTTACGTACAAGATAGGGACTGTAGGTTTGTTCTTAAGTTGAATTTGTATGTAAGTTGGAACTGGCGTCTAGATTCAGCCGCTGCTGAAACTGACCAGCGGCTGACTACAGGAAGCCCAAGGCAGAGTTGCTCTGCCCTGGGCTTCCTGGAATCAGCCGCTGATCAGTTTCAACAGCGGCTGAATCTGGACCCCTGGGACAGAGCAGCTGGGGCGCTGCCGGGTAGGTCCCCGCAGCGCCGCACCTCAGCGCTGCGGGGACCAACCCGGCAGCACCCCAGCAGCTCTACCCGAGGTGTCCCCAAGTCAGCTGCTGCTGAAACTGATCAGCGGCTGGTCAGTTTCAGCAGCGGCTGACTTGGGGATGCCTGGGGCAGAGCAGCTGGGGTGCTGCCAGGTTGGTCCAGTAGCGCCGCTCCTCAGTGCTACTGGACCAATCCAGCAGCACCCCAGCTGTTCTACCCCAGGCGTCTGCGAGAAAAGCCTGGTCTGCTGGCGGGGATGGGGGGGGGGGGGCGCACTAGCTGCGCCCCCCCCCCCCCCCAGCAGACCAGGGAGACGCGGAGCACGCGGGCAGAGGGACAGCCCAGACGCGCCTCAGGCAGCAGGACCGTGGCGCGTCTGGGCTTTCCCGCTGTCCGCATCCTCTGCGGCTTTGCTCCGCGTCTCCCTGGTCTCCTGGGGGCCCTCCCCCAGCAGACCACGGAGACGCGGAGCAGCTTTTCTTGCCCCGGCGAGAAAAGCCCCGTTCGTAACTGCGGATCCGACATAAGTTGGATCTGCGTAAGTCGGGGACTGCCTGTATATAACTGTACATCTGTTAACACCTAGCAATATATTCAGTTACAGAATTTTTCAAGGAAAATGGGAATTTTCTGTAAGTTGTCATAAACCTTTTCAAATGTGTGCACCATGTGTTTTGAGCTATTGAAATGAAATTACAGTGTTTCTTTAAATTAAACCTAATATTTAGTTTATTATGTAAAAAATTCATTCTACTGTCAGAAGCAGAATAAATCACTAGCATGTATTATATATGTACATATATGCTATATATGTACTATGTCAGGGCTACTCAACTTTTGAAGCCCCCAGGGGCCACGATATTCACAGTACATACCAAGGGTTGCAACGTAAGTGTGGTTGCATATGTGTGCAAATATATATGCAAATACAGTAAAACTCCATTGGTCCAGCATCTGATGGTCCGGCACCATCAGGAACCCAGAAGTGCTCCGAGCAGCCGGACCGTTGGAGCGGCTCTGTCCCTGGCTTCCCCGATTCAGCCGCTGCTGAAACTGACCAGCAGCTGAATCGGGGAAGCCGGGGGCAGAGAAGCTGGAGTGCTGCCGGTAGGTCCCATAGTGCTGCCCCTCGGTGCTGCGGGACCAACTCGGCAGAACCCCAACTGTCCCTGATTCAGCCACTGGTGAAACTGACCAGCGGTGGACTTGGGGACGCCTGGGGCAAAGCAACTGGGGTGCTGCTAGGTTGGTCCGGTAGCGCCACCCCTTGGTGCTGTGGGACCAACCCAGCAGCACCCCAGCTGCTCTGCCCCAGGCGTCCCCAAGAGCAACTGAGGTGCTGTCGGCTTGATCTCACAGCACCAAGGGGTGGTGCTACCGGACCAACCCGGCAGCACCCCAGCTGCTCTGCCGCAGGTGTCCCGATTCAGCTGCTGCTGAAACTGACCAGCAGTGGCTGAATCGGGGATGCCTGGGGCAGAGCTGGACTATTGGACCACCCTAGACCCCTCACAGCCCGCCCTTCCGATAGTCCGGCATATTTGATAATCCGACACCCCCTGGGTCCTAAAGGTGCTGGATTATCGGAAGTTTACTGTAACTTCTTTCATGCTGACGGGCATGAATACAAAGATTAAGGTAAGAATACACAACACACAGGCTCCATTTAAGTCAGTTTTGCTGATAGTAATAAAATGCAGTATTTACTTGATTTCCACCCATATGACAACACTTTAATGAACAATGACTGTCCAAGAATTTAACTACTAAACTGCATATCAACAGAAGACCATTATATTGACTACTTTTTTGTTTTGACTCCCACCCGTTGGCTGCATGTTGAGCCCCTGTAAACCCAAACTGCACTGTGGGCCAGAAACAAACAGGTCGCGTGTTGAGTAGCCCTGTAATATGTATATCAATACTCTCCAAGCAATTTTCAGTTGTTAGTCTTTTCAGGGCTATTCAACTCAACTAATCTAGGACTTCCTTTTAATCTTCTGTAAAGAAGACATTTACACACCTGCACTTTATATGTGTGAGTGGTTCTACTGAAATCAGTTGTTTGTAGAATTAAGGACTCGATATTAATTTGAAAAACAATTTATGGCTATTACGTTTAGTAAACCGAAATAATTTTTTACTTTTAATACTTCTGCTGCACATGCAGACAGGCATTCTTGCAGTATCTGATACTGCTTTTACTGAGGTCCAATGGTACAATTGCCAGTAACTTTAAGAACTGACACAATTCATAATTTTATGGCATGTTTACCCGATGGAAAATATATTCCATCATTTACATCTTTTTAGTTTTGTATAGTAATCCTTATTCTGAATTAACACTACAAAAATGTGTTGAGCATAATTAGTAAAGACCCTTATTAAAAATTATTACTAAAATGTCACTGTTAAATCAAGCTGTGTTTAGAAACAAATTATATTACATAAAAATGCACAGCACTATTTACACATTGAAAAGGGGATCAAAACTATTTAGTGTTTCGTATTAAGTGAGAGCTCTTTGGTTACTTACACAAAGAAAGATTTTAAAAAAAAAAAAAAAAAAAACCTGAGCAGCTGAAGTGGCACTAAGCACCAGCTGGGGAATCTGAAATAAAATATTCAATTCATGATTTGTATGAAACTGCAGTTAGAATGTACGATTCTGCAATAGTAACTGTGTGGAGTGAGGTCAAATTGCACGTGAGGAATGAACACAAGTGAAGTCTTTCTTTTTTGCATCTGCACAAGTGCAACTAGATAATGTTCTTTTTAAAAACAGTAATGCAAATCTGTGAAATGACTTATTTGACTCAGAATCAGCTATTTCAGCTAAAATGACAAATTGCTTCAAATGAAGGAGTTCTTTCAAGTGAAAATATTTGGAAATATTTTAAAACGCTGAATTGTTTTTGGAAATTTGAGTTCATAGTACTGAAAATTATTTTGTGCTTGAAACTTGTCTTTGCTACGAAAAATCCCAAAGCATTGTTTCCTCCCCCACTGCCAGAAAAGCCAGTTAGATATGTGAAGGTTAAAATTTATTTGGACATTTAAACTTCTTTCTTGTCACTCTGAGTTTCTGTTATACATTAAAAATGCTGCATTGACCTAGAGCTTTTTGTTAAGGATGGCATTTTCTGCCTAAAATCTGTTTCATCATCTTTTCATGTTTTCAGATAAAATGGTGGTTTTTGACATGTTGTTTAAAAACTAGAACAGTTCTGCATATGAAAACACAAACTGTGATAATGAGACTGATATGCCATATGTAGTCATTTAAATTGGCATAGATCTTAAATGGCATGTTTAATGTACTGTATTACTGGGATTAGTAATTTTACAGTTGGAGGCTGTTACTTTTATTGTACCAACTCCCTCTGGTACCCCTACAGTTAATGATGACAGACCATTTCCTTTGCAAAACCCCTACTTTCAGCAGTTCAAAATGCAATTGTAGGCTGGGATATATTGCAGAAGCTCTTTGTTTCATTTTATCTTTCAAACTTGTAAACAGTTTTGCATATTTTTAAATGCTATAGATGAAGAATTTGTGACTTCAAAAAGGTTGTGAATTATATTTTATGTTCAAAACCTCTCAAGTTTCTATTAACCAGGTGTTCAAGATTGCATGGAGGATTCTTAGTTTTTCTCAAGTTAGTGCTTAATTTAAAAAAAAAAAAAAAGCTTGCCAACACTAAATGTTCAAAAATAGTGAGATTTTAAAATTATTGGTCTAATCCATGTAGTCTAAGCATACCCATCTCTGGGGATATAAGATAGGGAAACAAGGTTCACATACGCAAATTAGTGAAGCCCTAATTGGTTTCAAATAGACTCTGCTTTACGCTCTTCCCCCACCAAAATCTTTCTAGGACCGCTTCTTGGTCTATGCAGGGATATTCTATCAAGATTTCAGTCAGGTGAAAGATTCCAAAGGAATATCTTCCTCTTCCTGAACAAATGAGATAGTGAGTCGTAAGTACTGCTCCTCCCAAAAGAAGAAAAAGCTCAGTCACAAAAGGATTAATTCAGAAGAACCTTACTCAGCGGAAGAAATTCAGGGGAAACTCATTGTTACAGGGTACCTGGAGGCTATGGTCAGAAGACTGCCATTTCCTTGAACTATCTTTCTGATGAGCCCCCTGATGAGCCACCCTGAAAGTATCTGGATGATGACAAAAGGGGAAGGGAGACAAAACCCCATATGGAATTGGGATCTTACCGTGCTAGGTGTTGTACAAATATTGTTGGACCTCCCTGGTCCGGCATCTTGGGAATGAGTCTCGAATGTGGCGGTTTACCAGACCAGGGAAGTTCAATTCCTGCCCAGCCCTTCTGCAGCTAGGCTCTCTGGGGAGGCATTCTGGCTGGGCTCCCCTCCTGGCCCGTAGAGCTGGGTCCCAGGTTCCTCTCAAAGCCACTGACCCTGCTGTTGACCTGGGCTTTGCTCCCGGGTTGGCTCCCATCTGCAGGCTCTCCTGCCACTGGCCTGGCTGCACCCCAAATCTGATTCTTCTCCAGTTGCCCAACCTCCCAGCTGCCAGCCCCTCTGTAGTTGGACTCCCAGCCAGCCCCTGTTCCCAGCCACCAGGGCTCTCTGGTCCAGCAATATCTATGGTCTTCCTGGATCATAGATGTTCCTGGACTTGAGATTCCCACATCAGAGACATTCAATTTGTATTTAGAAAAGAGAACATATAGGAACAGGTTCACATTTTATGATATACATCAGAGTAGAGTAGACATTGACCAAGGTGGATGCAGTTTAATTGCTTATGAAAGGAACACTTCTTCTGGAGCAGGTTTTTCAATCCCAAAGACTTGAAAAATAGATAAGTGACAGAAGTTGAATAGCAGCAGTGGCAGCTCTAGAGGTTTCATCAGTTCTGTTGGTTTGTAAGAATTGTTCCAGGCTGGACAAGTACACTGATGGATAACTTTATAAAAAAATAATAAGTGTGTGGTTTCAAGAGCATCCAAGCGCAAGATTTCATTAACACTAAGATTCTCTGCCAGATCAATGACTGTGTTCAAGCATTTGGACAGAAGGATATTTGGAGTTCAATGTTATGCCTTTCAAGGTAGTATAGAAAGGATTATAAATCCTTGAATGAGGTCAACATCCAGGTGACTATCTGCCTCTCACTGAAGATAAGTGGCTGCCAACAACATCTCAAAGTGAGATTAGATTTAGAGTGAGATACTGTAAATAAACAGAAAATCCCAAACCATTAGGGAAGCATTATGATATTAGGGATGCCCAATGTTATTTCAGATGGGGTATATGTCATCTTTTCAATCATGTTTCCCAAAGTACCTTTACTTACCTAAACATGACGAGGAGTCCTGTGGCACCTTATAGACTAGCTGAAGTGTAGGAGCATAAGCTTTCATGGGCAAAGACCCACTTGCATCTGACGAAAGCTTATGCTCCAACACTTCAGTTAGTCTGTAAGGTGCCACAGGACTCCTTGCCACTTTTGCAAATTCAGACTAACACGGCTACCCCTCTGATACTTACCTAAACATGCCTCCTGTTCCAGCTCTTCAGGTTCTCAGCCAACATTCTCTAGATTGTCAGCTTGCTTTGCATTGTCTGTCCTGCTGTTTTCTCCCTTCCTTACCCTCTCATCCCTCTCCATTCTCAGCATCTGAGTTTTT
This sequence comes from Pelodiscus sinensis, assembly GCF_049634645.1. Classification (NCBI taxonomy): domain Eukaryota; kingdom Metazoa; phylum Chordata; order Testudines; family Trionychidae; genus Pelodiscus; species Pelodiscus sinensis. The sequence goes on from NC_134714.1 coordinate 53,936,579, forward strand.
TTTTCTTCTGCACTGGACAGGGAATTTTAATTAGAAATTTTAATTAGAAAACTATATATTAATGGGACATCTATAGGTTAGAAATCAGTCACAACAGGTAAAATGTGAAGTTTAACCACACTGTTAGTGTGATAACATTGTGTATATGCACTGCTTTCCATTGCATTTTTGTTAAGTGTAAATCTGAATATTTTATGACATAAAAAAAAACTTAATTCAAAGATTTAAATTGCAAAGGCTGTCACTGAACATTAGAACAGTCCATATTTACCATTGTCAGTGCTTTATGCCTACTTGTGTGTCCAGCTGTGCACTGAATAGAGCAGAGGTCCTACAGAATATCTAATTTAAAAAAAGTCTCAAGTATGTAAAAGCTAGTAGCAGAGGTAAGCTGTTACTGTGGAATAGAAAGCGTCCACTGATGCTCTATGGGAGCCCAGGCCACATCTCTTTTTCTCTGCTGGGGCAGGAAGAGTTCTTGTCCCATGTGCTGCCCCCCCCCCGTGTGAGAATCTAAAGCTAGCCACATGGTAATCGGGTTGTGGGAGAAACATGGCTTGGTTCACCACTGTCATGTATGCTGCTGACTGCAGCTGCCAGGTGTTCTCATTACAGTGTATACTGTGCTGCTGCTTTGTTGGCAGTGGGGGATTCGCTATTTAGAATGCTTGAGTTCAGTGGCTGGTACAGTACCAAATCAAAGACTCGAGCAAGAAAATGGAAATGACAATTTTTAAGGTTATAAATGTGCCAAACCTAAGCAGAAATTAATGGGAGAATATCAAAGGCTGCAGTTATTTTGGCAGAAGGGAAATGGCCACAAAGTTAACTGAATTTGAAGCCGATAAAGGCTTGCTGCAAAGAGTTAATGTGTTAGTTCAGTAATACTCAGGCTTCAGTGGCTTAGAAGCCATATTAGCAATCAGCATTACCCAAAAGAGCCACATTCGTAGTGTGAGTGAATTGTTTCATTTACTGTAATACTATATGTTCATATTTAAATAGTATAATTGGGGGTTAAGATTTAGTTTATAATTATTCTCAGAGCAAAATAACTGACCAAGTGTTAGGGCTTTATCAACTACAATTGGTTAATAACATATTAACCAATCAGAATGATTTTACTAACTTAGATTGTTTGTTTAATAATTAAACTATACAGTGTTTTAATATCATGTGCAACCAAAAAGCAGCAGGAAGCATGTTAAAGAGCTACTTGCAGCTTGTATGTCTCAGTATCACTGTTAGACAATCTCTGAAGAAAAAAGCTGCAAGAATCGTTTATAATTGAAAGTGCAAGACAATCTAAATATTGGCGTTACTATCAACTTCCCCCTAAAAGTGTACTGTATTAATCTTTTTTCTTACAGTATTATACATCCTATATATTGTCTGTATCTTCCTGAGTTTTTGTCCTTGTCGCAATGTTTTTTGTTTTTGTTCTTCCTGAAGTTCATTGCTGTGCTAGATGTACTTTGGTTTTGATCCTTCTGTGGTAGAAAGGGCCTGTAAAGTTGCTTGATTATCTGAGGATTCCTGTGTGGATGCATACTGTACGCCACTTTCTTCTATCCCTTCATCTGGGAGGTGCTCTTGTGGATTCTGTGTGTGGCATGCGAGACATTTTGTTCACTGTTGCCCATACAGGGGGCCCACACGCAGGGTTGTCAGATCCTGCTGTCTTCCACTTGCAGTTTTTCCCCCATCAGTATTATTAAACTGAGACATGTAATGCAAGGACACATGAAGTGAGGTGTGTGCTGACTGAACAAAACATTTACTGAGAGAGCCAAGTACTCCCTGTGTGTCCAATCAAAGCACTACTATGGTTCAGTTGGTACACTCTGCAAATTCAAGGTGCACAAGCACAGTTAGCAAAACTAACCTAATCTGGGGGATCGGCTTGGTTACAGCAAACTTGCAACGCACTGAGATGGAGGGCCTTTTATGGCCCACTTGCTAGCCTGGGTTGCCAATTACAAGTGTAGATATTCACCACATATTGCAAAAAATGTGATATTCCAAGAATTTTGCAAATTGAACAACAAATGGGGTAAAGGAAGGTGTAGAATCCATATAGTTTCTGTGAATTTAAACCCTTCATATTTAGGGATTTGAATGATGCATTAACTTAATTGTTAGCTTTTCAGATAAAGTAAAATTTGTAACTATTGGGCTATGTCTAGACTGCAAGCCTCTTTCGAAAGAGAGCGTCTAGACTGCACGGAGAAATTTCGAAAAAGCGGCTTGCTTTTTCGAAAGAAAGCATCCAGTGAGTCTGGATGCTCTCTTTCGAAGAAGCCCTATTTACATTGAAGAACGCCTTCTTTTGAAAGAGGAACTTTCGAAAGAAGGCGTTCTTCCTCGTGAAATGAGGTTTACCGCCATCGAAAGAAAAGCCGCGTTCTTTCGAATTAATTTCGAAAGAACGCGGCTTGAGTCTGGACGCAGGGGAAGTTTTTTCGGGAAAAGGTTACTTTTCCCGAAAAAACCCCTGAGTCTGGACACAGCCTTGGTCAGGACGTATACACAAGCCAGAGTTTTTCTGTATTCTGGACACTTTTGGAAAATTCTCCCAACTACATAGTTTACATTTCATGAAATGTAAGCCAGCTAACATTTTTGAAAAAAGCTACAGTGGATGAGAAAAGTACCTTCAGTTGTTCAGAACTTCTTATTGATTTGGTATCATGTTCACAAGTTGGCAGATAATACTGCATCCCAAGATGCATATATATTTGTGTATCTGTACACATCAACAAATAGATTTATTAAACTTCATAATAATTAATCATCTTGCCTCAATGCAAAGTGAGGCTATAAGCTAGTTTTGTGCAAAAACCCCATGATTTGTCTGGTATTATTTATTATCATGTTGAATAGGAGGCACGGTCATGTTCTAGGATCCTACATGTCTGGTTGGTATGCAAAGATGGAACAAAAAGATGGTCTCTTCACCAAGGAGAGGACCATAGCGGAGACATCAGACAACAAATAAATAACAGTTTCAGAAGTACATAGTAACAGTGAAACAGTACATTAAGTTTATCTTCACTTGTTAAGTAGAGATATGATGGGCAGATTTTAAGTTTTTATCATTAAACTTGTTGTAAAGAGATTCTGTAGCTTCACACCTTTTTTATGAATGAAATGAAAGAGTATTTTTGTTCTTTATAATTGGAGCATAGTGATTCTCCCCCTCTTGGAGATTTTATATTTCAGCATATATACATTTCAGTTCAGGGTATAACTGAACTGACAGATGCCTTTGGTGTTAACTGTGTCCTAAATGTTTAAACTCTATATACAAACAAACATTATTGAATATCTTAGTCTGATTGCATTTGTACAACTGGCTTTATGATGTTTTTTTATACAGAGTCAAGTGTCTGAAACTATACTTGAGCCCTTCATATTTTTCATCCCAAACTGGGCATCTTTTTTGGGGGTGGGGGATAAAGCTCGTCTATAGGATTTAAGTTGCTTTAGTATGTGGTGTTTTTTTCCCCTCCCATTTTTTTCCTGTAATGGGCTAAAAGAATCAAAAGATGGCCCTTGTACACATCTTTTTATGTCTTTTCCAATGGCATAAGAATCCTGTATCTGTAGTCATATAAAATCAATCTTATTCCTTAGAATCTACTGCAGTTATTTTGGCAGAAGGTAAATTGCTACAAAGTTAACTGAATTTGAAGCTGATCGGCCATAGAAATCATCACAAAAGTATTTCATGTTAAAAATAGAGAATAAGCATTTATGGTGTCTGCAATTAAAATGTAATAAAGATATACACAGGTCATTTTATTATCATTAATAAACAGGATTTTGATGATTGCACCTCTGTTCCAATTCAGAGGTATCAGTACTTCCTTGTTTTTAAATATGGTATTATTTGCACAAAGCTAATGTCTCTCTGTATACTATATTGTAAAGTGTAAAAACACTTTTTTGTTTTAAAAATTAAAATTAAGGGAATTACTGTTTCCTTATCAGCTGTGTTTGTGGTTTGCGGAGTGAGTCACCCAAAATAGAATACAAAAATTATTCCTCACAAAATGAAGCATTTTGTAATAATGAACAAAAAAGTTGTCATGCCCATTTGATAAGATGTTCTTTCATCTTTTATGGTGACTTATTATAGTATTTATTCAACAATTAAGATAAGTAATTAATTCAGTTGGAGTATGTGTCACTCATAAACCAAAGTCATCTCTTCAGTAAACACCTTCCCATCATACTCAAAATAGAAATTATTTGAAACACAAACAATTCAATTTTGTAACTGTATTCACACACTCAACAGTTGTAAGTAGTGTGCTGGAGGGAACAATTTTTCTTAAACATTCACGTTTTCCAAAACATGCATTTCAGAGAAATATCTTTTTACTCCCTTTTGCCTTTGATCCACCTGTTTGTTTGTTTGTTAGTCACTCTGGCATGCTATGAACTGGTATTAACCCCATTACATCAATTTGCCTCCAGTCTTCCCTTGCGAGAAAGAGCCTCTCATGTCATGCTGTACAAAGATAAAAGTCTCAACCAGTTTACATGGTGGGCAACCTGTGCCCTGAAGTAAAGGATTTTGCTTGCTTTTACTAACTATTTTTTATTAGCAATTTATACTGTAGTTTTTGTTTTTTATCTGTAAGTGCTAAATATTGTTGATTTTACAATTATCCAGGTAACTATTGTGACTCATTTAAAATGAAAGCTGGAGATTTTTTAGACATCAAAATTCATAGATACTAAAAAATAAAAAAAATTATGTGCTAAAAAAACCCGCTCAGAACTAAAAATGGAGCCTACTGGCCTACAACTTCACTGAATATTTGGAAAAAACCAAAAATGGAGCCTACTGGCCTACAACTTTACTGAATATTTGTAAAAAACCAAAAATGGAGCCTACTGGCCTACAACTTTACTGAATATTTGGAAAAAACCATAGTGTTAAGGTTAAGTGAACACTGGGTAAAACAGTTTCTAAACTGTTTCATTTATTAAAACTAGATATAGATCTAGTTGAGGAAAATAGTGTTTTAAAATTCATACCTTTTTGAAATTCCAATTTGAAGGTTTGTCATTTATTTATTTATTTATTTATTCATATGTATGTGAGGGACAATGATTTCAGACTTAGATCAAAATGCTTTAAATGGATGCACTTAACTTAGACCCTCAAATAGATTAAAATTATAATATGGACGTTCAGATTTATTATTGTTTTTTAAATGGCTTTTTGTGTTTGTGCAGGTCTTTTCAAAAAGTTTTATGGGGATTCTACAGCTACGGTTAATTGACACCTTCCCCAAAATGTGCATGTTATCTTTGATATCACTAATGCTGGTGCAAAATCAAATCAAGCAATATTATTATCTTTTGCAGTATATGTGCAGGAAAACAGTGTTTGTAAATGGATAAAGACAAAATTGGAATGAAACAAATACACAATATTTGAATATTATGAACAGCAAACTACTCATGAACTTGCAAAACTTATTTTCTAACTTGGAAGAAGACTTGATTTGTATTTTAGTTACAAAGGGTAGTAGGTTCTTAGTTTTAGGTGTTGCCTTTTATGTTTTTTCTGGTATTGAGTGATACTTTTATACACATTGAAAACCACTGCATTAGAACAAAGTCAATCTTTGGTTCCAGACCCCTGGGGTCTGCAGACTGTCTAAGATTTGCAAGAGGATCCACACCTCTATTTGAAATGTCTAGGTGTCTTCAAATGAAAAAAGATTGAAAACCGCTGTTCAAAGGCATTTGCAAGTACTACTGAGATGCTTAGTCACAAGTGCTGCTGTAAATATTACTGTGCTTATTTATGTAATATTTTTGACTTTTAAATGGCTACTGTGGTCTATTAATAAAACAAAGTATCTAATCTTTATGAAGTAGCTCTGAACAGTTTTTGTACATGAAACATAGGCTTTTTTTACCCAGAATCTAGTCTCATTCTTGAATGCCATCCAAGTATAAAACTAGAACAAAGTATCCCAGTTCAAAAAACAGGCAAACGTAGAGGCTCAAATAGTTCTTTCCTGCACTATGCAGTCTACTTTTCTGTATTTGTTTTGCTTAATAGTCTAGCAATTTAGTGTAGATATACACTATAAAATGCACTTTTAAAAATAGTTCCTACAGTTAACTATACCTATCTTTGCTATGCTAGGTAAAAGCATGAGAAAAGAGAAGCACACATTGCAGGTCACCAAATTAATTCTCTATCAGATCATTTGGAAAAGGGATCACTAAAATGGGGGAACTTCCTCTGATTCCCTGCTGTTGGATCACAGGTAATTAAACTGAGGGATGAGTAGCTTAAGTTTTTAACTTTACAGCTGTGGTAGCTACTGTGGAAAGAGAATGTCTGGGAGCTGTCTCTTGAAAATTATAACTGGAAGATTTACCTGGTTTTGCTTGGGTCCTTAACTCAGTTAATTTTTCTTCATTTCAACCATTGCTCTGCAGTGGGGCTAGGACAAGGGGTTCAGTACTTAGTCCTCTCTCCTTGGGGAAGCCTATCTCATACCTATCTCACTTCAGCAGCTTGGAACTAGGTGAGCGGTTCATTTCCATGGCCACTGCCTATCCAGCATGCACAGCTGTGGGAATGGTGCATGCCCCCTAGCTGGGGCAGGTCCAGGTTCATCTGCCCCCTGTGTTCTCCATATAGAGTGAGGAAAGGAGCAAACTGTGCACTTCCTGATGAAGGGGAACAGCCACCAATGTTCCCCTGTAAAAATCTGGCAGGAGTGGGAAGCTGCAGACTGCCTTTGCTCCCTTTGGCTTTTCCTAATGGCTTTTGGGGAGGTGGGAGGCTTGTGGCTGGAGCAGTCCCATATGGAGGGGGTTGCATTCCCAGCCAGCCCTTTTACCTACCTTGTGCTTTTCTCTTTTCTGTATGGGTTTTGTCCTTGTATGAATTGGGGGAAGAGGCGCTTCATCCCCTCCCTCTCGCCCAACCAAACCTTTGATACCAGAAAGGTGCATACCAAATTTGGTGATTCTAGCTCTTACCATTTAGGAGGAGTTTTTGAACAGACAGAGACAAACTCTCTCTTTCTCTCTCGCATAGAGTTAGTATAGCTGAAAAACAGTCTTGATAGGTTCTCTGTTCCTTAGCAATAGCAAGCAGGTATGCAGTTAGCTAAAGCTTTTGTGTGTTCTTGGATTTAGCTACATGTACACCTCGGCTACGTCTACATTGGCCCCTTCTCCGGAAGAGGCATGTTAATTTCCAACTTCAGAATAGGGAAATCCGCGGGGGATTTAAATAAACATGGCCGCCGCTTTTTTTCCGGCTTGGGGAAAAGCCGGAAAAAAGCGTCTAGACTGGCACGATCTTCCGGAATAAAGCCCTTTTCCGGAGGATCTCTTATTCCTACCTGAAAGTAGGAATAAGAGATCCTCCAGAAAAGGGCTTTATTCCGGAGGATCGTGCCAGTCTAGACGCTTTTTTCCGGCTTTTCCCCCAAGCCGGAAAAAAAACGGCGGCCATGTTTATTTAAATCCCGCGTGGGTTATTTAAATCCGCCGCGGATTTCCCTATTCTGACTTTGACTTTTCCGGAGAAGGGGCCAGTCTAGACGTAGCCCTCCAGTCTTAATTCAGTTTAGAAGTTATAGTAGTGTTGAGGTTAGTGGAAAGGTCTGGATTCATAGAAGAGGTCTAATGAGAGAGAGCTGGGGAAACATTTTAGCAAAGTCACACGCACATCCGGAAGCAGACAGTTAGATGAATGTTAGATAAATTCCTTCAGCTGAGCATTCTGCCATCCTGAACTTGAAGCAGATAGCCTGCTTTAATCCATGTTTAAATCTGTTAAACTGTCAGAAAGCAAAACCATTGCATGCTGAGATTGAGACACAGAATTTAAATCCCTGAAGATCAACTTGACCCTCTGTTCTTCCTGTCTGTTAGTGGGTTTGCATACACAGTGAGCAGGAGCAATAACAAATGGAATTTAGTGGAATGCCATACTAAAGGGTGAAGAAAAGAGCAGTACATTTGCTGAAATATCTTTTGGGGTCTTTGCAGAGAATGTAAATCTTCTCCCTTCCCAAATTTGGACAATGGTAGTAAGATCTTGACAGGTTTAATTAAATCAGCATTGTTGCTTGACTTTGCTGCACTGAATGCTAGGAGAAGAACTCACCAAAATCAGACTACTGAAGTTATGTTTTGACCAGGTCAAATTTGAATGGGGGCAGGGGGCGGGAGGGAGCGCAAACATCACCACCACTAAACCTACTGCCCATGCATGCTTCTTAAATGGTTTAATATTTATGTTTTCATTTTTGTTTCCAATCTGCATTTAACATTTCTATTTCATAATAAATGTAGTGTAAAAGCAAGATTTCATAAATTATAAGAATTTAAACATTGTGGAATTTTTTCATAAGTGAAATAACACCAGCTCTTAGTAAGGCTGATGTTCTCCTTTTAATATTCAACCTGAAGGTAAGCCACCACAACATTATTGAGGTTGGTGAGAGCGATACAAAGAGTTCCCTAAGGGCCAATGCAATCAGTCTGCAAAGAGATATAAAAGCAGGATATGAAAATACAGCTGTGGACAATTTCCAAGGGAAACTCAAATGTAGTTGTAACTAATGTACTAAGCTATTCATACTTACAATTTAACTAGGTATTTTAAATATATCATACTTTGAAAACAAGATCTTCTATTTCCAAGGGGAACATATTTATATTGTTAGTGGTTGTCATCTCAGAAATCTTTCTTACCACTAGGCAAATGCAAAAGCATTGCAGAAGAATGTTCTCAACTATGAAATGTATGAAGAGTTCATAGCCAACTACACTTGCAAGATGCAATGAAAATGCTAGATTGTGTGTGTGTAAATGATAGGAAAAAAACTAAAAAGATGCTACATGCAGGTAGCCTGTCAAACCATGCTGTTGAATCATATATTCATACTGAAGTGGAAAAACTTTATCTAAATTCTACACTTTATCTAAATTCAGAGGAATTTTTAAATAGTGGTAGAGAATACATTTGTTCTGAAGTTTAACTTTTATACCGGAGGATAAAAAATGGTAATGGGGGGGGACAAAAAACCCAAATGTGTGATGAAAAATAGAGTGGGTCTTGCAGTAGTTTCCTGTCTTTCATGGTTTTTTTTTATTTTTATTTTTGCTCTCATTCTGTCCTTCTGAAAAAAATATTTTGCACCTTTTGTGTGTTTTAGACTTAGTGATTTGTAACTGCCACATTAGATGTTACTGTGCTGGGCTTCTCAGTAGTTAATGGTACAAAACTCCTGTTTTTTTGTCCTGGACACAATACTCCATTTGAGGCCTCATCAGCGCAGAGTAGAGTGGAAGAATGACTTTTCATGTCTTGCTCACAACACTCCTATGAATGCATCCCAGGATCATGTTTGCTTTTTTTTTTTGTTGTTGTTTTTTTTTTTTTTTTTTGGCAAGTGTCACGCTGTTGGTTCATACTTAATTTGTGGTCCACTATGACTCCTAGATCCCCTTCTGTAATACAGTAAAACTCCAATAGTCTGGCATCCAGTAGTCCGGCACTCCTGATAGTCCGGCATCAAAATGGCAAGAGCCTAGTGAGTGAGCTTCAGCAAAAAATGAGTCACAAGGTAACAGCGGCAGCTGCTGAACTGAGCAAAAAGGGTAAAAAGACTTAAAAAAACATAAAATATTACAGTATACTGTATACAGTATGTACAATAAAAAGGGTTAAGAACACTTTATATACAGTATATAATGTATACTGTGTGTGTGTGTGTGTGTGTGTGTATAACCAGTTTATAGTACCTCCTGATAGTCCGGCATATTTGATAATCCGGCACCACCTACGTCCCATAGGTTACGGATTATTGGAAGTCTACTGTACTCCTTTCTAGACAGTCGCTTCCTAGTCTGTATGTGTGAAACAGATTGTTCCTTTATAAGTGGAGTATCTTGCATTTGTCCTTATTAAACTTCATCCTGTTTACTTCAGACCATTTCTCCAATTTGTCCAGATCATTTTGAATTATGATGCTATCCTCCAAAGCACTTGCAGTGCCTCCCAGCTTAGTATCATTTGCAAACTTAAGTGTACTATCTATGCCAAAATCTAAATCATTGATGAAGATATTGAACAGAACTGGTCCCAAAACAGATGCCTGTGGAACCCCACTTGTTATGCCCTTCCAGCATGATTGTGAACCATTAATAACTAGACTCTGAGAATGGTTATCCAGACAGTTATGCGCCCACCATGTAGTAGCAACATCTAAGTTGTATTTCCCTAGTTTACTGATAAGACAATCATGTGAGACTGTATCAATGCTTTACTAAAGTCTAGGTATACCACATCCACCCCTTCTCACTTATCCACAAGACTTGTTATCCTATCAGAAAGGTATCAGATTGGTTTGACATGATTTGCTCTTTACAAATCCATGCTGGCTGCTGCCTATCACCTTATTTTCCTCTGGATATTTGCAGATGAATTCCTTAATTACTTGATCCATTATCTTTCCTGGCACAGAAATTAAACTGACTGGTCTCTAGTTTTCTGGGTTGTTCTTATTTCCCTTTTTTATAGATGGGCACTATGTTTGCCCTTTTCTGGTTTTCTCGAATCTCTGCCGACTTCCATGTATATTCCCTTATCTTCCAGAAAATGATGGGGGCCATCTTTGTCTTGCTTAGATTATCATTACGATTGCTTAAATCTAAATCTTGGTCTATATCAGATAATGGGAAATTATGGACCATATCATCCTGGTGTGACCACAGAGATGACATGCTGATGTCCTCACAAGAAAATATATTACAGGCAGTCCCCGGGTTACGTACAAGATAGGGACTGTAGGTTTGTTCTTAAGTTGAATTTGTATGTAAGTCGGAACTGGTACATATTGTAGGGGAAACTCTAGCCAAACATTTCTCCAGAGCTCAGTTTTATTCTCCCACACCTCACTACCCTCAGTCCTTTATTCTCAAGCTGAGGTGTCTGCTGAGAAAAGCCGCTCCACGTCTCCCTGGTCTGCTGGGGAGAGGAGAGGGGGCGCTAGCTTCGCGTCTCCCTGGTCTGCTGGGGGGAGGCAGCTAGTGCGGGGTTGCCTCACCCCGTTTGTAAGTAGGGATCTGATGTAAGTCGGATCCATGTAACCCGGGGACTGCCTGTACTTTTCTAGTGGAGTTTCATCTGCCAAAATGAGGAGCAGTAAATTTAGAAGCTCCCATTAGTACAGACGTACACTCCCACTGCCTGTGGAGGGGAAATGAGGGAGATCTCATAAATCACTGATTTTTATCTTCTGTCATTCAGAATCTGTGTGGATCAATAACTGGTTAGTGAAGGGGACTGAAGACGATTGACATATGAAAGAACAAGCATAGAAACCTGTCCTTTTGTTGTTGCCATTTAGATATTTAATCTAAAGACAAGACATATAAATGTAATTTCTGATTTTTACCCTTCCCTAATAACACAATGAAAAGTATAAAATAGCCTTTGCTCGACTTTCTCAGTAACTTTATGCAAAAAAGGAGATTCAGAAATACACACTCTAACTTGCAGAACTGTCAGCATTAGGAAATGGTTTCTTCAACAGTAGTGGAAAAACTGCTGTCTGAGTAGGAACAACACCTGCTTGTTTGACACTGAGACACTTAGGTTCTCCAATAATAGAATACCAAGTACATGCTTATAGATTCCCAGTTATTGGTTGCCTGAGGATAATTTTCATGTTGGAGGTCAAAGTTCACTTACCATACACAATAACTCAATACTTCAGAAATTCTCTATTGCAGTATCTGGCACATTATCATTGGCACTCTGATCAGGCTACATCATACATCCTGTGTTGCTGGTCATCTGCCTGAGGTATTAGGTTATTTAGGAACTAGCTGAAGTAAACTCTGAATCATTAGGAATTTTCTTTGAAAACTAATTGAAGATAGGTGAGGTCCCAATGGATTGGAGAAGGGCAAACATAGTACCTATCTTTCAAAGAGGGAACAAAAACTACCTGGGGAATCATAGACCAATCAGCCTAACTTCAATTTTGTAAAAATTTGATACCTGGAAGGATACAGTGTGTAAGCACCTAAAAGATAATAGGATAAGTAATGGCCAGTATGCATTTGTCAAATCCTGCCAAACCAACAAATTTCTTGTTTGTCAGCGTTATTGATCTAGTGCAGAAGTGGGCAATAATTTTTGATTGGGGGGGGCATTCCCAAAATTTTGGAAAGTGAGAAAGTGGTTGAGGGCTGTACTCTTCCATGGTATTAATGGAGACGGTGCAGGGTTTAGGATGAAGGTTGGGTGCAGAAGGGAGCTTGGGGGAAGGGCTTAGTGTGCAGGAGGGAGAATGGAGTCTGGGAGAGAGTTTAGGCAAAGGAGGCAGTTGTGACCTACGGTGCAGGGTTTTGGGATGTGACCTAGAGTAGGAGGGGATTGTGATCTTGGGCAGGAGACTGGTGTGCCAGATCTGGGAGGGGGTATGGGTAGATGTGGAGTAGCAGGGCAGAAGTGTGGGGCAGAAGGTTGGGGGAGGGGTCGAGGTGCCACAGGAAGGGTCTCTCTAGGAGACTTACCAGCCAGCAGCTAAACCAACTTGCCTGCCTGCAGAGCTAAAGACTTGCAGAGCTTAAAATGTTTCTGCTTTCTTGGCCATGTGCTTGAGTAACTGAGCAGGAGGGTTGTGCTTAGTGGTGGCTTGTTATTCAAACAGGCAGCTCCCATTGGCCAGTGTCTGTCCAGAAACAGACCAATGGGATTGTGGTGGGGGCGGGAACAGCATCTGAATCTTTCCCCCTTTCTCTCCGAACACATGAAGAGAAAGTGCCCTGCAGCCACATTTCTGAGCGGCATGTGTGGGGCTGTGGAGCAAGCAGGAGAGCCTGCCTGGGCCAGATCTGGAGGCTTGGCCATGTTTTGCCCAGGCCTGATCTAGTGGATAGAAGCTATAGATGTGATATAACTTCATGTTAATAAGATTGTTGATTTAGTTCCATATAACGTTTTCATAAGCAAACTACAGAAATGGAGTCCAGATGAAATTACCAGGTTGAGAGAGCATTTTCTAAGAGTAGTTAACAGTTTGTTGTCAAGCTCGGAGGGTAAATCTAGTGGGATCTAGCCAGGGATCTGTCCAGGTTCTAGTCCTAGTTAATATTTTCATTAATGATTTGGGCAAGGGAGTGGGAGATATGCTTATAAAATCGGAGGATGACAATGAGCTTGAGGAGTTGCAGGCTCTTTAGAAGCTAGACTTAGACTTCCTTTGAAAAATTAGAGAATTGAGATAATTGTAAAATGGAAGTGCAAAGTACCACATTGAAGAAGGAAAAAAAATCAAATGCACAAGTACAAAATGGGGAAAACTGGTTGGGGATAATACTGGTCAAAAGGATTGAGGATCTTATAAACTTTACATATGCATTAACAATGTGACGCAGTTGCAAAAAAAAAAAAAAGGCTGATCTCATTCTTGGGTGTATTAATAAGAATCTTGTGTCTAAGACACACAAGGTAATTTCCTCCCCTGTTCTAGGCAGAGAAACATCAACTGTCATAGTCTGCTTGATTATGAATGCCCCATTTTAAGAAAGATGTGTACAAATTGAAGCGAGTCCAGAGAAAAGTAATACAAAAGATAAAAGGACTAGAAACCTGGCTGATAATGAAAGAGTAAAGAAACCTGCAAATGTTTGGTGTCAAGGAAAGAAGGCTAAGAGTGGCTCTGATAAGTCTCCAGAAGTGGTAAGGTCTGTTATAAAGAAGATGATCAGTTTTCTATGTCCACTGAAAGTGAAACAAGAGGCGATGTGCTTAATCTGCAGCAGCGAGATTTAGATTAGGTATTAGAAAAGGGGTGGTCAATACTTTTGGATGGAGGCCACTCCATGAATTTTTGTAAATCATCAGGGACTGCACTTTTCTAGTAATGGAGGGAATATAGGGTCTACAATGGATTTGGGTACAGGAGGGAATTCTGGGTAAGAGATTGGTGTGCAGGAGGGAGTGTGGGTTTAGGAGGGGGTTCTGACCTGTGGTGGGGGGAGGGGAGGCAGATGAGTGGATTGGGGATCAAGAAGGGAGTTTGGATTGGGGAATTGTGACCTGTGGTAGCGGTGCAGGAGGGGATGTAGAAGGTTTGGGTAGGAAGGAAGGGAGTAGTTGTAATCTGGACCAGAGGTTGAGATGCAAGGGGGGGGTACCAGGTGTGGGCTCTGACAAGGAGGTGGGGGCAACTCCTGGGCAGCGGCCCAATGGGACCCTCAGATGGGCTCCTTGGCTGCCATGGCTCCCCACACTGCTCAAAGCGTCTAGTTGCTGCAGCCAGCATGTGTCACAGTGCACGCCTTGGGGGGAGGGGAGCAGTGGATCTCGCTGTGCTGCATGCCATGCACCCACAAGCATTGCTCTTGCAGCTCCTATTTCCAGTTTAAGCCAATGAGGGGCTGTGACGATGGTGCTGGGGTTTGGGAAAGGCATAGAGACCCAACTCCCTTCCTCCTAGGGGTTTGTGCTGTGCAGAGAGGCTCATTGTCCCCAGCAGCTGGCTGCTTTGAGCAGTGTGTGGAGCTGTGACAGCCAGGGAGCCTGCTCAAGATTCCTGCTGTGCTGTGAATCTGCTGGCCATATTTTAGAAAAACTTTCTAACTAACAGGATAGTTAAGTACTGGTATAGGCTTTCAAGAAAGGTTGTGGAATCCTTGTCGTTGGGGGTTTTAAAAAAATAGTTGAGACAAACACTTCTGAGGATGGTTTAGGTATACTTGGTCTTGACTACATTTCTATTATTCTGTACGCTCTATACATAGAAGGGACCACCTGATTTGTTAATATACCATCAGTCTCCAGTTTTATTCTTCTTGGCTGCATCTAGACTGGCAAGTTTTTCCACAAAAGTAACTGCTTTTGCGGAAAAACTTGCCAGCTGTATACACTGGCCGCTTGAATTTCCGCAAGAACACTAACGATCTCATGTAAGATTGTCAGTGTTCTTGCGGAAATGCTATGCTGCTCCCGTTCGGGCAAAAGCCCTCTTGCACAAATGCTTTTGCTCAAGAGGGCCAGTGCAGGCAACATGGTATCGTTTTGCGCAAAAAAACTCCGATCGCAAAAAGCGTCTGTGCCAATCTAGACACAGTTTTCCACAAATGCTTTTAATGGAAAACTTTTCCGTTAAAAGCATTTGCGGAAAATCATGCCAGTCTAGACATAGCCCTTGGGTTTTAGAATGTTGTTCATTGATGTTATGCAGTAATTATCTTTATTTCCCATCCCAGAAGAAAATGCCTTTCTGTGGTTATTGGAGTGATTTTGTTTTGAATAGCCAAAATCATATTAACTTTCAGGGCATGTTTCATAGCTCTATTTTTTTTTTTTGAGCTTTTACAGGTGAAGGAGGCAGGGTCATTCTGAGGGTTGCTTTGCTCCTGTGTCAGAAGACGCCAATGTTTATTTTTGACTTTCTATGTTCTGATGGGGGCAGGTTAAAACTTCTTGGTGCTGGTTTGTATAGATCATTAATTTGATTTAACATATGTTAATGTGTGCTTCGAATCCTGGATAAATAAAAAATATGCTTTGAAATAACTGGAAATGAATGACATTATGCAAATATAGTATGTATTGGTGCATGTGTCCAGTGTCTGGAAGTACTGAAGTCCTTATTTTAATTGTATTTAGTCATAATGAGCTGCTTTTGGTTCTAAAAAGTGATACAGTGCATTATTTATTATTACATTACAGGATGTCTATCTGATTTCTGGGATTTAATATTGAAACATCTTTTATTTTAAGGAACAATCTTTGTGATACTAGTGCATTTTTACTATATGCATAATGTCAGTTCAAAATAACTCATATAATTACAACTTCATATTTACAAATTTATTTATAAAATACTATTTTGCTATGACTTAAACTTGTTGTTTGTCCCATCAGTTGCTTTATTAGATTTTGCTTTTCTAACCAACTTCCAATTTCCTTTCCAAATTAATTAATTTGCTTTGATTTAGACACTAATTTTTACTGTCCATTTAATCCTTGTTTGAAACTCATTTTGTAAAGCATTATTTGTTACAATCCAGAGAAAATATGTCTTCTTCATTAGGGATTGATGATTCAGCTGGTCTGTTTACTATTTTCTTTCGACTCCTTTCTTCTTACTGTTCAGTTCACAAACTTGCAGGAAGTGTGGGAGCATGACAAATATTGCATTAAGTGTGAAATGAAGTTAAATATTTTTAACAGTATATTTTTGTTCAAAATCATAGTTGCTCTGTAATGAAGTTGCTGTGTTTTAGTTAACAGGGCCACATGATAATATCTAAGGCATAAGCTAGTCAGCAGTTTTTGATGTCTGAAAGATAGCTAATTAAGAAATGATGCAAAACTATCTTAGACAACAAGGCCTTGACCTGGCTAACTTGATGGTGTGAATATGATGGAGTAAGCCCTATGGCTTCACGCTTGGGTGCTGAGATTCCACCATAGTACACAAGTCCCCATCTATCTTAGGCTTTTAGTCGTTGAGAGTCTTGTGGGATACAAACTTGCTGCACTATGTACCTCCGGATCTTGTTCACTGAAAGCCTCAGGATCATGCTGAAAAGGACATTTTGACTCACAGGTATCTGGGTTCATTACTCACAGGATTCTTCCGTTTATTCTGAGTCCTCATTCTGCTACCCACGCTGATATGACTCAGCACAGAGAGGAGATCTTCAAGAAGCAAAGGCTGACAAGGAGGTGACACCTCTTTTAAATATAGCCATCTCTTGATGAAGTCATGATGCCTCCTCCATGGCAGATAACTTCAGACATACCAGAATCTGATTAAGTTTTTTTCTCCAAATAGCTTTAAAAAAGTCCATAAATACCTGGACATGTTGCACACTTCAATATCCACACTGTAGCCCTTTAAAGAGTGAGGCTTTATTGAACCCTGCTAAGGCCATCTGGCATACTCTAGCCGAAACACCACTTAACTATAAGCATGCTAATTTAAAACAACCTCCCCCCCCCCCCCCAAAAAAAAATTTGATGTCCCAGGTAGAGATTCAGAGTTTTTATTTTCTCATCCTTCACTCAATTCTCTGGCAGGAGAAGCAGTTAATAAGCCTGGTAGACCATGCAATGCTATGATCACCCTTTACGACAAGGATCAGAAGTAGCTTGATCTCTTTGGTTGTAAGAGTTATTATTCCTCAGCAATATTGCGGTTTCTAATAGCGAAGCACCAGATGCTTTTAATGAGTCATCAGCAATGTATTTTTAATTTGTAGGTTACCAGAGGTAAGGCCTCTTTGCGACCACTGTCAACACAAAGTGGAAAAAACTTTGTTTGAGAGGAGAACTAGACCCTCAGTCATTGGGGATGCCCCTTTCATCTCGTGGATGAGTGGTCTCTCTTCCGAATATTTACTAACACCATTACTTTTGATAATACCCAACATCATCAAATGGGACAAGACCAGATTCATTTTACTTGCAGTAACCTGAGCACTGAAACAAATGAGACATCTTAACCTCATTATTTATGCTTCTCATACACTGATGAGACTTCCAGCAAGTCATTCATTGTTTTAGGATCCTGGTCATGCACTTTATTCCAATATGAAGTTGTGTGACTCCTTGATTGTTTTGGGGTCTAGAGGCCTTCTGATCAACAGAAATAAAATACCTGTTGTTAAACAGTAGAAAAAGTCTACCAGAAATAATTATCTTCAGAAATGCAAGAGATTTTGCCACTAGTGTAGCTGTCAGAAAATCTCTCTTGATTAGCTGTTGTAATTAGACATCAGGTTTGACTGTGATTTCTGTCAAAGTTCACTTGGTAATTTTTGCATTCTTTCATCTGTAGATTTTCCAATTTTTGCTCATCCCACAAGCTCAAGATTTCTCAGAGGACTGATGAATCTTTTCCAACAGATTAGAAAATCTACCACATTGTGGGATCAGAACCCGGTTCTTAAATGTTTTATGATACATACTTTTGAGCAGTTAGCTAAATGTTCATTGCTTCATTCTACCCAAGAAAACAGCTTTCTTGGAGAGTTAGAGAATTGGAGGCGGACATTGTTATGACAACTTACCAAGTTTCTACCCAACATGTTTTGTTAATTTAATCAGCCATTCTTCAGTTCTCCTACCCCACCAAACCTGACTAAACAAGAAGTTAGCCTTCTATCTGGATTTGTTCCAAGCTCCCTTCTCCTTATGGAAATACTTGAGGGGAGTCACCTGAAGTGGAGTATGCATAGGGACACTACTTGAAGGAGAGGTTACACACCTGATGCAGTAACTTGTATTCTTTGAGATGTGACCCTGCCATTATTGCTCCACTATTGCTCTCTATTCCCTCTAAAAGGTGAGTAACTTCTTCTTATTCATCTTGCCTGAGATACCCCACTATAAAATTCTGTTTTCAGTCCTAAACTTCAACAGTTTAGATCAGTGTTTCTTAAACTTTTTAAAACTGAGAAACACCAAACATTTTTTTTTATGTGGAACACCAAGGATTTTTTTTGTTGGGGGAGGGAAACCCAGGGAAAAGAAAAGAGGTTTATGTTTTCTCTGCGGCACACCTCCGACTTTATATTGAAGTTTGCTGGTTTAGATTGAAATTTTGCATGCTAAATTTCTCCCTCAGCTTGATTCCCTCCCCCCTTCAAAAGATTACAGTCAAAGAACAGGGCTAGGAAAAATACATTGTTTTGCCTTGTTAAATTAGAGCAGCTTTTAAAAAAAGATGATCAGGGCATCTCTGTTTGGAGCAGATGTGAAATTGGGCATTATACAGCCTTCATCTCAAAGATGTATGTGTTTCTTCCACCTTTTTAATAATATCTGTCTCAATTTGGCCAAGTTACAAGACTTTGAAAAAGTATAGTTTGCGTATGCATAACAGATTTTAGCAGCCAAATTATCTGGAGACTGCTTTCCCATTGAGTATGTTTCAGTTTGAAGCTGAGCTGCAATTGAAACTTTGGGCTGCTATGGACTGTGCTGTATCTGAGCACTGGAAGTGAGAGCATACAGAGCTTTGCTTTAGGATCGTGGTCACCAACTGGTCGATCGCGATCGACTGGTTGATTGTGAGGCCTCAACCAGTCGATCGTGAAGCATTTGGGCCCCCCCACCTCCCATTCTTCCCCCATCTCCAAGAAGCCCCACTACCTACCTCCAGTGTAGTGCCGGCTTCCCACGGGGTGGACGGAAGTCCTGCCTGCAGCTTCATGCCATTTCCTGGGGTTCCGGGAGTGCATTGGCTGCTCCCCTCCCACAGCTCTGTGGTGTGCCGGGCGTGCTGCGGGAGGAGACATTGGCCCTGGAGGAGGCGTGCGACAGCTTCCCTGGGCCACAGGAGGGGTGAGTTGAGCGCGGAGGTTTCCCTGCACCGCGGGAGTTGGCCCCGGGGCAGACACATGTGGGGGTCTGGCTGTGCCGCGGGAGGGGGGCTTGGCCCCGTGACAGGTGCACATGGGAGATTTGGCTGTGCTGTGAGAGGGGGGTTTGGTCCCACGACAGGTGCACGCAGCAGTTTGGCTGCGCCGCAGGGCAGGGGGTCGGCCCTGGAGGAGGCACGCGCCAGCTTCCCGGGGGAGGGGGAAGGGAAAAATCCTGGGAGGAGGCGGGTGCAGGGGACTCTCTGCCCCCACTGGCCCCCTGTTCCCTCTCCCCAGCCCTCTGTTCCCACTCCCCAGCCTCAGAAACCTGTCCCCACTGGCACCCAGTCCCCTGCCGAAGCACCCACTATAACCCTTCCACAGTACTATGTCCCCTCCTCCCACCAACACAGTTGGGACCACATTAGTAAAGCTTGGGGAGGGAGAGGGTTGGAGGAGGGTGTGGGGTTTTTTTTTTCATCTCACTTGTGTGATCCCAACTGCCTTTTCTGTGGGTCAGTGACAGCTGACTCAAAACAGGTTCTTTGCCCTTCTTAGAAATAAAGACAATGCAGAAACTTTTTGTGTTTGACATAGTATTTTATTTAAAAATGAAGCCTGGCCAACAAACCCCCAGTTGTGGCCAAGACCCTAGCTGGCCACAGCATCATAACACTCCTGCACTCCCCTTTCCCCCAGACCCTACCTCTGAGCCTATCACACACTGGAACCCCCTGCCCTGAGCCCCTCACATATCCCAACCCAAATTCCTGAATTCTCACATCCAGAAGTCTGTGGCTTGCTTAGTACCCTAACCCTACATCTGACCCCTAACACTGCTCGGTCTGGAGCCCCCTCCCCAAGCCAGCGTTCCCTTATCCACCACCTCCTGCATCCAGATTTCCTCCCAGAGCTTGCACCTCTCACCCCTTCCCAACCCAAATCCCTCATTCCCACCCCAGAGCCTACACATCCTGTCTCAACACAGCGAGGGTATGGCTAGACTGCAGGAGTTTTTCAGGATTCCGGAGATATCCCAGAAAAACTCTTCTGAATCCAGGGATATTTGTTCTTACACTTCTTTTAGTGGAAGAGTAAACATGATCTTTTGGTCACCCCTATATTCCTCTTTACACGAGGAATAAAAGGGCTTCCAAAAGAAGGGGTTTTTCTGACATTTGGTCCAGTCTAGAAAGGCCAAATCTTGGAAAAACTTCTTCCTACAGAAGAATTGGGAAAAAAGCAGCAGTATAAGGGTTGAGGATAGCAAGTGATGGAGAGGAGAATAGAAAGGGTGGGGCTTCAAGGAAGGAGCGGGGCGGTAGAACTTGGCTTGTTCTGTCATTTAAAAAGTGATCTTGGGTGCAAAAAGGTTGAAGACCACTGCTTTAGGATGACCTCTGTGCAGTGTCAGCTAGGAGCCTGCCTGGTTCAAATGCAGATGTGATAAAGCTGACTGCTGTGTGTGAGGGAAACCAGTTCAGGACAAGGAAAGGGAATTGGCTGATGGGTGTTGAGGAAACTGGAACCCTTCGTAAGGTGACTGCAAGTTGAGAGCTAGGGAGGGAAACCAGTAAGTGAAGAGAAGAGTGGGAATGGATGTGCAAGTAGAGTGGAGCTGGAAATAGGGTTGGTGGGAGATATAAAGTCAGGTGAGACATATCAGATGAGGAGTTAGAACAGTGGTTCCCAAACTTTTCAGCATCACGCTCCCTTATGGATTTTTGAGAAACCCTCATGCCCCTCCCCCCCCCCCCCCCCGAACTGCAGCAAAACTTGTTGAGAAAAAAAATGGGACCGGCGGGGGCCAAAAAAGAAAAATAGCAGCAGAACTTGGGAGGGAGGGAATTGATGGGGGGAGGGAGCTGGGTTTCCCCTTCCCCCCCCCTGGAATTTCTTCATGCCCCACCCGGGGGGGCACATCCCCCAGTTTGGGAACCCATGAGTTAGAATATATGCCTGTGTGTGTGAAACGGGGGAGAACTGGCATGGTTGGGCAAAAGACATTCAGATAAGGAGCTGAGATGGAAGAGGAGGCAATCACTACATAACCTCAATTCATTCCCAGAGAAGGTCCATCCTATCCTGTACACTGAATGAGACCGGACCCAAAGTGGGGAGTGGGGGGAATCAATGGGATCATATAACTTTAAGCTGTATCATAATTCACAAGTACAAGAGGGACAAATTAAGGTTACACAATTTTTAACTAATTTTTACCTAACTTCTGATTGCTTGACTTTACAACCTTTAATGTGCTTTTAATGTAGATTTTTTTCTATATAATATGTTATGTAAAACCAGTGCATGCATAGTAAGTATGAATAGTGAGTCTTTTAGTTTAATAGTTTTTAACAGTGTACAAATCTATCTATTTTTTATTGCTTTTGGATGTATGATATATTCTTAAATACCACTCAATAAATACCATTTCAAGTTATCTCCAAATCATATTTAAACTTCATATTAATGCATGAATATTTTAAAGGTATTGAGGTGATGGACATTTGGAGAGAGAGAGAGATCTTTTGTGTAGTCTCCCTGCACACTTTCCAGCTTCTATAGCAAATGAAGCCGATGCTATATGAACATTGACCGCAATAACCCTGATTTGTTCCCGGGTCAGTGTCCATCCAGTGTCTTTTGTAACAAAAGGGGCAGGAGACCTGAAGGAAAAAAATTAACATACTGAATACTGTGTTTCATCATACATTTGTGAAAAAAGAGAAGAATTAAAGTTGCATGGACAGTTTAATTTTGTCATTTCCTGATTTGAGTTCTTGCTTTTGCAACTGTAATATTCTTTTAATACAGTTTTATCTATTTAATTTCCTATTATTTTTAAGTAAAAAACATGTCCTTATATTCAACTTAATTTTAGTTCATCATCCTGGAAAATATTTTTCATCCAGTTGTTTTAATCTCAGTGTGTGTCATCTGGGGGAATGCACTACCACAGCAGGCTGTACATGGGCTACTCCATAAAATCATTAAGAAACTTCAGCTCTTACAGAATGTGGCTGCTCTCTTGTTAAGGGATATTATTTTACTGAAATCTCCAGGAGCTTTAGTGACTTTTAATTTATTTCTTGGTACAATTTAATATCTTAATTTTAAACAAAAAACCTAGTTACCTCTAAGATTGCCTCCCTTATTGTGTGAGTTCATTGAGGGGATTCAGGTTTACAACTTCATAGCTTAATTCTGTGAGGTTTTCTGGCATTTCCTAAACTTTGTCCACTTGACTTTGCAATCATATATATATATATATAATATGTAATTTCCTATTTTTTTTCCAATCTAGAAAACAAATTGGAAAAAACAAACCTATGGAATGTGGATGAACATTTTGCCAGTGCATTTCACAGCTGTTCATTGATAGATGAAGAATATTGCAACTAAGAATCCTGGGTTTGGTTTTAGGTTCTTCTCCCCATTTCTTAGCAACATATCCTCCTTCAGCTTGTCTCCTGGTTCTCTCCTCACCTTCAGTCTGCCGCCTCCTCCATTCTTTTATGATCTCAGCCTGTCCCCTGTCTTTTTTGGTCCCAGCCTGCCCCCGTCTCACTGTCCCTCTGCATTTGATCATGTAAGTTTGCTATTCCATCTTCTCCTTGATCTCTGGTCTCTAGCTTTGGAAACATTGAGAGCATAGTAGAGTGTGTGCTCCTGCTCTTAGTTGTGGTGGCTAGCATGGTTGTAAGAAGTGTTTTAATCTGTTTTCAATTGATTCTTTTACCCTGACTTCATTGGGAATGGCTGAAAAGGGGGGCAGGAGGGATGGATTGCAGGGCAGGCCCCTGTATGGCCATCAGAAAAGGGATGCAGCAAGCTTCTAAATCTCCCTGCAGGAGGGAGCCTAGCTCTTCCTCCTGCCCGCCCCCCTCCTTCCTCCCCCTCCCCACACACACCTGGTGAGTCCCAGGCTACGTCTAGACTGCAGGCTTCTTTCGGAAGAACCTTTTTTTTTTTTTTTTTTTTGGAAGAGATCTTCCAGAGAAGCTTCTTCTGAAAGAGTATCCACACTGCAAAAGTGCATTGAAAAAGCCATCAGCTTTTTCGAAAGATAGTGTCCACACTAAATGGACGCTATCTCGTATTTAAACTGTAATTACTATGGGTGGAGTGGCCGCTAGAGCACCTGTGCTTTTTCTTCTTTCCTCTTTTTTGAAAGAACTCCCTCTTCCCCATCCACACATGCCTTTTTCCGAATGAGCTCTTTTGGAAAAAGGCTTCTTCCTCATAGAATGAGGTTCACCAATGTTGGAAAAAACCCTCTGTTCTTTTGATTTTTTTCTTTCGAAAATGCAATTGCTCTGTGGACGTAACTCAAGTTTTTTTCAGAAAAACAATCAGTTTTCCAAAAAAAAACTTTGTAGTGTAGACATACCCCCTAGGGTTGCCAGGTGTCCGGTATTCACCTGGGCAGTCCGGTATTTGCAGGCTCTGTCTGGTTTAAAAAAAAACAAACTAGGAAATACCGGACATTTGAAATGTCCGATATTTCCTGTTTTCCATGGGATGGGAGCCCGGTGGAGATCATTTTCTTCTGCTGCGTCTGGCAGGGGCAAGGGAGTGAAGAGTGCAGCAGAATCATAGTGAAAGGTGGTAGGAGGGGGTACTTGCTGGGTACCATGCTAGGGGGGTGCCGGGCTGGAGTGGGAGTGGAATGCACACTGCTCTGGCCCACGTGACCAGCAGAGACCCAGGAGCTGGCCACGTGATGCCTCCCTCAACACCTCCCATGGCCAACCCGCGGCTTGCAAGCTGCATGCGGCTCTTGCCTCCCAAAAGTGTAGCTCATGAAGCCACTCCTGTGCTCCTCCCAAATGGCCCGTGCCCCACTCCCCTGCCATGCTGCATTTAAATTTACATGGCTGCCGCGCTGAGCCGACAAACAGCTGATCAGCTATTTGTCGGCTCAGCGTGATAGTCTGGATGCGCGGGTGTCGACATCAAAGGTATTTGTCGACCACCCAGGTATGCCTCCTGGGATGAGGTATACCTGGGTGGTTGGCAAAAACCTTTGATATCGCCACCCGCGCGTCTAGACTATCGTGTTGAGCCGACAAACAGCTGATCAGCTGTTTGTCGGCTCAGCGCGGCAGCCATGTAAATTTAAATGGAGCGGCGATTATTTAAATTGCCGCTTCATTTTACTATGTCTGGTAGCCTAATCTACATGCCTCTGGCGACAGAGGCATGTAGTCTAGACGTACCCTTAGTTGTGGTGTCCAAAACACTTGCCACAAGTCTCTATTTGACCAACTGTGTGTGGCTATTTGGCTTGAACAGTGTGTCTGTTTGGCCCATTGAGTATGACTAGTTTGCTATAGTAGTAGCTACTATAGTGGCTACTACTTCAGGACTGGTTGGACACCATGGTCTTAGAGATACCTCTCTATCGGGAGCATGTGTTAAGTAATATTATACATTTAAAATAATTTATAGCAATCCTAATGATGCCAAAATCCAAGATAAGGTAAAATGCTAGCATTGTCACGTTTTACTTGAGCTCAAATAACTATTGCTCCTAGGCTTTCTGCTTGTGAAGTAACAAATCTAAAATGTATTTTCTTTTGAATCTGCCCATCTAGATAAAATTGTGTGAGAACAAATGTGAGTGTTTTTTTTCCACTAAAAAGCAACTTAACTGATTTTTGTTTCATTTTCATCATGTGGGAAATGTTTTCTTCTACTGAAAATGTTTACCTGAATGACAAAATGAATCAGATTAGTTTGTAGGACATAAACTCCGTAAGTAGAGGAAATATTTTTAATAACAGATGTGAAAGAATTGTGGCAGTTGTGGTTTCTGCAAATCATATGAATGTTGAGTTCTGTGTGAGCATTTGGTTTGCTTTTAAAATGTCACTGAACCGCTAACCATAATGTACAGTTTCCAGGGAAAATTACTCTTCATATGTGGCTTAAGCTATGTTTTTGTAAATAACTGTGGTGTTAAATTCTCTGTTTTTGGTTGAACTGGATATGTTCATTAAATATCTGTTTCAATCAGTCATGTGAAAAATGCAAAGCTGTTAGGTCCAGATTTCTTCATTTTTCATTGTTTTTATTGATTTTACATATTGTGTTTTTATTTTTGCAGATTGTGTTCATGTATGTTAATGCCTTTCATCATGAGTTAATTTCTAACATTTTAAAATATTACTAGATTTTTTTAAAATGTTTGACTTGTAATAATAGAAGATTCATCTTATTAATTAATAGTATTCATTATTGGAATTACGGTGACTAATGCACATCCAGAAAAAAACAGTAATTGTAAGGTACAGTTCCACAGTGTTAAAAAATCAGAAAGAAAGTTAAGACTTCAGGAAGGTCATTTTGTCATAATGTCCTGCTTCAGTGTAAGGTACCATATTAGAACAGAAATGAAATACAAGGTATGGGACATACAACTGTTAATGTAAGTGAAAACAGCAGAGAATTGTTATTCCTGGTCTATTGTTAGCTTATGAGGAAATGTTAAGAGGTACTGGCAAAGAAAACAGTTGGGCAAGCAGAATCCAGAAGACATTTGCAGATGTTTCATTTTCTGGCATGTTTAATCAGGCTGTAATTGTATTAGATGTCTGGGGAACCTGGCAGATAAAATGTACAGTGCAGGTAACCCCTCCTTACTTTCTCCCATAATTAATTGGGAAGAGGTGCTTTTATTAGTATCCCTCTCTTTTCTAGCCATGCTCCTCCAGCTGATCTATTGGTGGGTAAACCCCGGGGGCTTCAACCAATTTCCCCCCTCCTTTCCATCCACGTCCCTGCAGCAAATACATTGCTGGGATCTGACCAACCACTCCTCTTGTTGGAGAGATAGGGTGGACTATCACTATAGAGGGTTGGCTCCCTGCCATAGGAGCCCTCAACTACTCTCTCTCCCACAGTTCACTCAGTTATCAGGCGCTTCTCCTGGAGTCCTTTTCCAAAGCCATTAATCCATTACTGTGTGACTTTTTTTATGGAGTGCCTTCACTGAATATCTACTACACACTTAAATAATGAGTTGTATCGCATTTCTTGCTACCGGTCATGTTATGCATGAATAGAGTCCACCTGAATCTTCTATGGGGAAGGCATACCCCCCCCCCCACACACACACACACATGCTTGCTAATATACTGGAAAGGAAAAGATTCCTTCCCAGCCCCCCCAAAATGGGATGGTTAGTGTAATGCCTGCAACAAATATAGCAAATAATTTGGGGGGGGGGGGGGAGGATCCAGACACAGGCTGACCTTTTAAAACCCCTGATTCCTGGGCAGTAAGTTATTTACCATGCTGACCCCTTTTTCAGCAATCATATGTATTTCCTCCATCCCCCAAGCCATCAAAGAATCATTCTCTTAGGCAGCTAAATACCCTGCTTCCTCCTAGCTCAGGATACAAGATATTGAGTTCGGGTCATCTTTTCATTATTTATTTCTCCTCTCTTTATCACTTTCCATGTGACGTATAGCCTAAGTTCTCAGTATCTTTTCTGGCTAGTCTTTTCTGGCTAGTCTGCTATAGGATGTCAGAATTCAGCACACCACTCACTTTAGTTTTTAATTTTTGTTTATTCTGAATCCTGGCCACAAAAATGAAAGATTCAAGGTCCCCCTTGAATCTTGGTCTCTGAGGGCCAATATAAGATTTTCAAAAACTTTCTGTCAGTACAATAAAAATGGACCCTTTAGGTATATAATAGGAATTGGGGAAATATATAGATCCCATAACTCTCGGTAAGTGTTAACAAAATTGAGAGATGATAAACAGGACACATCTTTGTTTACTAAAATGAAATCTTTATGGATATGTATAAAAATGGTACAGAAAACGAATGCAGTAAAATCAACATTCACAGTATTTATAACTACAGGAAAAAAATATTTAAACAATAACCTGCTCTGTGAATCACTTGTTCGAAAGAGTATTTACACTACTTAACAGACATATGCTATTAATTTAAGTGTAGCTGACTAGGCTAATATTGACCAAGTTTAATGTAATGGTTTCACATTAATGTCATTGCATTCCATTTTTGACTAATTGTACTTCAGGGTCTCTTTATGAAGACTGATGATGTTTCAGAAGACTTTAAAAGGCATTTTAAGAACATCTAAAATTATAGATGCTAAACTAAATGTTATTGTAGTACAGCATTGCATCAGAGTGTTCATGATAGATGAGCCCAGTTTTATGGCCATTAAAATACACAATTATTTTGTCAAACCAATATTTTACTAAATGAAGTGTTTCACTTAGTTATTCATTTAAAAATATTTAGGTGGAATCACCATCACCTTTTTGTAGGAAGATTTCGTTTGAAGATGAAGTGCAAAGTTAAAAAAATGGGATGGCCTTTTTTTTTCTTTATGATATGTGAAGACACCTTAAAGGTTTTTCTCTACCAACCCTCACTCACCTCCCTGGCCCCCCATGCCCAATCCAAATTTCCCCTCAAACAGTATTCATTGTAGCCCATAAATATTGTTAGCCTGCTGAATCGGATAACATGCTTTTCTTTGGTTGATTTATACTAACTTGTTATATCCTGCTGTCACTGGATCATATTTCAAGGATCTTGGTTTATTCATCATAAGTATTCATAGTTATCCATAGTATGGATAACTACAGGCCTTTTGTCCTGTATAAACAGCTAAAACGAGTTAGTAAAGTCAGTTAGCATAAGCGCTAATTCTAATCTTTGGCATAGATAAAATATCTACTATAAGTATGCTAGGCTGAGTAGTTCTTACCAGGAGGGAGTCCTAGAATTGTATTATGTTCTTTCAACTCTGTTTCAGAATATTTGTTATTCTTTGATTTGTTTTATTAAAGGTTTAAGCGTGTTGGTATTGTCTCCATTTTGAGTGTCCTTGCCACATACCCCGAGAATCCATTTCTCAAACATCCAGTCCTCTGATGTTTTTGTTTTTCCTGAAGCCCTCACAATTGGGGGGTTAACATTTTGTTCAGACTAAATGGATGTCTATTTGAACGATACAGTACTCAATTTGGACATGACTAGCCAGAGAGACAAAAGTGTCTCTTCCTTCTGTCTAACAGGAATATGTGGATCACCTTTTGGTGTCCTGCCTTAACTCAGTCCAAGAAAACATAATTTTTAGTGTATACTTCCAGGGTTGCTAGGTGTCTGGTATTGACCTGGACAGTCCGGTATTTTCGCCTCCTATCCGGTAAAAAAAAATTCGGAAAATAATAGACACCTAAAATGTCCGATTTTTGTTTTTTTTGTTTTTTTTGTTTTTTTTCCTGGCCAGGAGTTGAAAATACCGGGTGCTTACCTGCTTCTGCAGGGGAGCTGTCTGGCCTGGAGCAGGAAAGTAAGATTGCGGATGGCCTCCAGCAGCCTGTTACCGCAAAAAAAACTCAAAAGCATTTCTGAAAGGGGCCATGCTGGGTTTTTTTAAATTAATTAATTAAATTTTGCTTAATAACTCTCAGGGTCTATTTTTTGTTCAGCAACTTTGGTCTCCCCCTTAATTTTTTCCCCAATGTGTTGGTGTTTTTTTTTTGAGGGGTGAAGGGAGAGGTTCAGTATTTTTGGTTAAACCATCTGGCAACCCTAAATACATCACTCCTCAATTTTTCTATACGTATATCACACAATGGTTATGATGAACAATGTGGTGCAGGCTTTCATTAGAGACCTTTCATGACATTTTTTGGTGTGCTAGTATGTAGCAAAAACACAACTGTGGATTACACTGATGTGCCTTGGTTTTGCTGGAGGTCTTCACCAATCATTGAAAAAATTGGGAGTTTTCTCAGTTCTTAAATGAAAGCTTCAATGTGTTGAATATTTATTAGAGAGTTTTTCTGCCAATTAGGTTGGGAGCATTTGTAAGGTGTGTAGACTAATTAGTTGCTAAAAATAGTTTTAAATAGCTTACATAAAAATCACTTTCCCAGTCATCAATTTTTACTTGATCAGTGTGTTGGTTTTAATGCTGTTAATTACTCGGTCCTCCATAGAATCTTCCAAGCAAAAGAGGGAATACAAGATCTGGAATTCTACTGTGGAAAAATATTTATCCCTGCATCCCACCTGGCTGAATGCTGACAAAGCCCTTTAGACACCTTCTTGTTTGTTACAAAGATACATAAAATCTACTTGTTTAATTGCTCTGTAAGTCCCTTTTAAGGGTTGCATTTTTAGATATAGGTACCTAATAAGCTTGTGCAGAATCTGAACAATCGCACAGAAATGCTTTTACATTCCAGTACCTGTTTTCTATATATACATGCTATTTTGATAGTATGTAATGTTGAAATTTATCCATGAGTTCATGCTGTTTTTTATATCTTCTCTGTACAATTAGCCCCAAAGTATTAAATATAAATCCATTTCATGCAATATATTTTAATAGTTAAATCAATATTATGGCAGTTAATGGCCTTGATCTTTTCAAAAGTTTAAACATAGTATAAAGTCTTTAAAGTCATATGGTCTAAAGCCTTACAGTATCAAGCCTAAAAAACAACAAACAGTCTAGTAGTACCTTAAAGACTAACAAAACATGTAGATGGTATCAAACTTTTGTGGGCACAACCCACTTCTTCAGATGACAAGAGTATCAAGCCTATATGTTTCAGTTCATTGTGTGTAGTTAAGACTTTTAAAGACATGTTAAATTTTTTTATTTAATGTTTTACATTATATATGGCCCTGCATTAAAGATTGACTCTTAATATCTGCTTTTATGGGTTTCCATGTTTGTTGCAGGTGAAACCAAATCTTTGAAAAACTATGACAAACATGATGCATTATGGTAGTTTAATGATGATTGTTCTGGTCTTCAGTTTTATAGATTTTGAAATATAGTTTTAGCATCAGTTCACTGTACTTATTTCAATGTAATTTATCATCAAAAGATTTATTTTTCATTACTTGTCAGGCTATTTCTACATTTTTGCCTGTACTGAATATTAAATATATCCTGGCCTGTAGGCCCTACTTTTTTTACATAAATGTATCCTCTAGAAATGTATTCTCTTAGTCTTATTTATATTTTTTTCTTTATTTAGTTCACAAATGTATATTTGTGTTTGTGTAGCTGTGTGAGACCTACATTAAGTTTTAATTACTATAATTGCATTATAGTTTTAATTGCCCGGAGCTATATATATTACTTATACATGCTCTCTTTTTTCAAATTTGCTTCAGTGTGAAAATCCATATTTAAAGCTCAGTCTTTGTTATAGCCATGTTTGTTTTAAAAATGAATGTATTTTGTCAGTAATTTGTTTCTATGCTGCTATTGAAGATATTAGAGATTGAATGTGATCTTTCTCCCTTACTACCCAACTTCTTTCTGCAGAATCATGCAGTGAAGTCATAATCTTGTGTTTCACATCCATCTGTTACCATAGAAATGATTGTAATAATCTAAATTTAGCATTATGTCTTTCCTACAGGATCAAGCAGGGGAACAAATGTGTTGTATATAAAAGAGCCCTTGTTTAAATGGAAATATCTTTTAACTAGTAAACTAGATACTGTAGTAAAAATGCATGAAAGGAAACCTTCTAAATCTCAAGTAAATGTATATTTGAAAGGTGTTTTACACCAAAACATTTAAAGATACAACATTTGGAGTTCAAAGTACTTGACAATGGCCATTTTAAATTTGGAGAATTCTCAGCTGACCTTGTAAAGATTTTCATATGGTATAGATGTTGTTTCCACATTACTTTTGTAATTATTCATACTTCAGTATCTGATAAAAAACATAGTTAGAATTCTTTTATCAGACAGGAGAAAAATACAAGTTATCCAAGACACTAAGGACATTGTTTGAAATCTAACGATCAGACCTTAAACTACGGCAAGTCTGAATTCCTCTTTTTAGGGCTCTCATTTTTCTGCTCCTAAATAACTG
Source organism: Pelodiscus sinensis (assembly GCF_049634645.1). NCBI lineage: Eukaryota > Metazoa > Chordata > Testudines > Trionychidae > Pelodiscus > Pelodiscus sinensis. Next base: position 53,967,877 of record NC_134714.1, read on the forward strand.
GGTAGATGTTTCGTGAAGCTAATTATTGGCTAGATGTCCACAAATATAACTTGGTTTCTAGGATACTTCAAGGGTTGGTGCAAGTATTTAAAGTGCTCAAAGGAGCAATATAAAAGAAAATATTGTTCGATTTTTTTCATTAGTTCATGGATTATAGTAAGCATACAGATAGTTTGATCTAGTCATTCAGTTGCCTGCCATCCAGTAATTTTAAGTTGCCATATATGTAATTAACTACCCCAACACAGTTCCCATTTGACACAATAATTAATTTTTTTGATGATTCCATCTTATGCATTGTCATGTCATTGTGTGGAACTGAATGTTTAATGTATTGTATGGTTGATTATTGCTAATAAATATTTAATGTGATCCATCTTTCTATATCTATACGTATATATAAAGCTGGGGAATAGGGTAAGCTCTTTCACTACCAGAGAGGTAAAGCTTGTGAAAGATGTTTGAAGTTAAAAGGAAATGGGTTGGTTTGGGTTTTTTTTTTATAATTCGCTAGAGTAGACAAGTATGTAGAAACTGATAATTTTCCTTTCAGCTGGAATATATTTCACTTCAAGAACCATTTTCTACTTTACATAGTGTCAGTTGATTTTATTTTGCGTATTTATGTAGGTAATGGTTCTGCAGTTCATATGATGTAGGTTGACTAAAATCTCTGTTCAGAACCCCATAATGTGTATTACACACAAGTACTTTCAAGGAATAGTAAGGCTGCAAATTTAAGCATGCAAAGCTTAATGAAATGCCTGTGATAATTTAAGTCAGCCACTTTCTCTGTATGCATTAGGAGATATTATTTTTATCACATACTATGTTTTCAGCAGGACTAGTGATCAAAAATGTACTAATTTGCTTCTGTTCTCTGCCATGGTGCTATTCATTATAGTATCTGAGTACTTCAGAATGCCAATAAATTTATTATCAGAACACCATTACGAGATGTGGGAATACTTGTATCCCATTTCACAGTTGGGCAACCGAACCACCAAGAGATTAAAGTTAAATGCATCCAGTATCTTGGGTGTCCAGTTGAAGAAGTATAGTAGCTGATTTTTAGGCTATTTAAATTCTATAGCATTTTATATTTTCAAAGCATTTTTCCCTTTGACTTTATTTGCAGGATCTGCAAACCAGGCCCCAGGATAGCAAGTCAAGCAGCCAGAAAATGAGGTACACCATTAATTAGTGACCATCTGTGAAAAACCTTTAAGTGATTTGCCCAACATCATATAGGAATTCACGCAGAGACAGGAACACACTTCAGTTCTCAAATGAGAATTCTGTCTCATTCACTATATACCTTTTATCTTCTCTAACAGATGAGGAATAGGTCCTACTGACAGCAGCCTTTTACATGTTTTGTATTGCTAGAGCACTCAGTGAAGTAGGGATCTTGGCAGGAAAAACAGTATGTGACTGATTGTGTAATTAAAGCATGTGTGCGTGTGTCTACACACACACACACACACACACACACACACACACGTCAACTTTGAATACTTGAGTTTGGAACTACAGTAAAACTCCCAATAGTCTGGCATCCAATTGTACGGCACTCCCGATAGTCCGGCATCAAAATGGCAAGAGCTTAGTGGGTGAGCTTCATCAAAAATCAAGTCTCAAGGCAGCAGCTGAACCAAGCAAAATCGGATGGGACTGAGTCAGTCTGCCACTGGCATTGTGTGATGCTGGACAGTGCTTGTGCTACAATAAAAAGGGTTAAAAACACTTTATATACAGTATATACTCTATGTGTGTGTCTCTGTCTCTCTGTGTGTGTGTGTGTGTGTATCTATATATATATATATAATATAAGATAAAAATCTTATAGTACCTCCGGATAGTCCGGCATATCAGATAATCTGGCACCACCAAGGTCCCAAAGGTTCTGAATTATTGGAAGTCTACTGTATAATGTTTTTTAGTGCAGTTTGTGTGTAATTTCCTAGCTTTCTAAAGTCAAGAGCTAAAAATTGAAATTCAATCATCTGATGCCATATAGGCAGCCCTATCGGTCACAAGCAGGTTTTGTAGCCTCCAGGATCCTCTTGCGCATACCTCTTGCTTCTTGAGCCAATGAAGTAACTGATAGTGATATAATTTCTCACCCTTGGTGTAGATCTGTACTTGAGGGGCACAATAAACAACATAGTGGATTTTGCAGATACTTACTGAAAGCAGAAACGTGGAAACTCAGGAATTGTGTGTTACAATCCTTCTGAGTAGGAAAGATGCTTCTGCCTTTTCCGCACAAACATAATCCATTCTGCCCTGTCATCTCTAACCTGTCTCTTCTTCACCACTGTTCATGTCTCAGCCCATTCTTATCACCTAGGCAGTCCCAATTTCCAGACTCAAGCATGTCGTGCCAATCCTAGCCTTCCTTGTTCAGTCCCAATCTGCCCTTGCAGCCTCAGATTTGTCTTGTCCCCTTCCCTACATTAGTTCCCAGTTTGTTTCCCTTTTACTTTACCTGATCTCATTCTCCTCTCTCACTGGCTCCCAGTTACTTTCTCTCACCCATTTTTACTGGTCCCAGTCTTTTTGCCTGGAGTCTCAGACCTAGGATCCTTTACTAGCCAGTTCCATTCTACTTCTAGCTCTTACTCTCAATCTCCTTGTCTCTTCTGCTTTGCAATCATGTAGCTTTCTCCTCCACTCTTCTTGGGCATCAATAAGGGGGAGCACTGAATGCTCAAGAAAGATCTTTTGACTGCTTTTAGTTACAGACCCAGTGAGGCCCAGAGCTGGAATCTTGGAGCTGGAATTATAGGAAAAATTTCTGAGGCATGCCCATTTTAGATGGCAACTGTGAACTTTTCTTCCATAGTTCTAAAGAATGCGCATGTATGAGCTGCAGTTTTTTCCCCAAAATTGTATAACTTTCCCAAATTTTGCAACCTATTTTAAGGAGATTGCAATAACTACATTCCTTTCCCTTTTTCAAATTTCAAGACCCTTTTCTAAAGCATGAGTTCCTAGACTTTTAAAATAAAAAGTCACCAGAATCTTTTAATACGGACAAAATAATGTGTTTTTCTTTACCCTCATCCTAAAACATTGCCGAACCATTTTTATGGAATTTAAAAGGCAGAAGCAGATCTGACATGAAAAATTTCAACCCAAAGTTTGGCAAAAGACAAGCCATTGAAAAAAGGGTTTTTACATGAAAACTTTTGGACAACCTTAATACAAAGCAGAGCTACCTCCTCAGTCTATAGTATGTATGTTCAGAAGTAATATATAAAGGTACAGAACCAGATTCTCAGTTGATATAACTGGGACTGTGAGGTTTTTTTTGCCCACACATTTGGTTATTATTGACATTCAAATTTTAATTTTGTTGTATTTGGATATTGTCATATATATTTTCAGACTTTGGAGGTGTCTGGGCAGCTCCAAATGATGTAGGGGTCCATGTGAGTATACTCAGTGTCCATATTGATTTGCATTTAACTTTACAAAAGTTTGTGTAATGTATCCCAAACTTATTGATTCATTCAAACTAGTTGAAGAATATAGTCATATTGGACTTTAACAAACCTGAAGAGAAATAATGTTTTTAATTTCAATAAAGTTTCCGAATTAACGTGTTGGAAGATGGTGGAATGAGCCTACTGAAATTTACTTATTTCTTGTACTTTAGATCCATATACATTTGGACTCTTAGGAGTGCACAAGAGTGTCTGTGTTGTTTTTTGTGTGTAAGCACAAGCATACCATTTTAATTGCTTGATATCTCCAAAATCAGCACAAGTGTTTTTTGTGGGGAAAGGAGTCTCTTGTTTCCATGTTGCTCTGGCTCCAGCTGTATTGCCAAAGGAATGTATTTAAAATGCCAATGAATTGTAAAACTCCTGACATTCCCTGGCTTCCAGTGCATCTAGGAGCAGCAGGGAGTTGGCCACTGCTTCTGGGAGCCGCAGTAAGCACTGCCAGAACCCCTCCTCCTTCACCCCACTTCCCTGCCCAATACCAGAATACCCCTCATTATATAGAGGGTTTTGTAGTTGAGGATTGAAACTTTGGGGGTGTGTATGTTCCACCTAGGAGTAGCAAAGAGTGGAACAATGAGATTATGTGCTCTTAACAATCTTTGTTACTGACCAGATGTCTGATATCTGCTGAGTCAACTTGTAGCTTTTTTTTAGGTTGGTTTCATGTGTCTGTACAGATATTTACAGTAATCAAATCTGGAAGTCATGAATATGTGGTTTGGAATATTGGGCTACTTAAGTATTATAGGGAAAAGTTGGCTGCATTGAGGTTTGGTTTATTAAGTACTGGCCACCTTGTTCCATGAATTAGGGTGAGTGATATTTCTTCAAAAGAGGTGGTGGTATTCTCAATTGTTGTGGGTTTTAGAGGTTCTTATTTTTCACCTGCTGAATAGAGCCTGACAGAGAGTTATAAATGTTTTGTTTTACTTCAGAGTTTCTATGCTTCACACAAAAGTAACTCCTCTTGAGAAAATATAACCTATTGTTTAGTTCCTGATGCCTCAAGAGACTGCCCATGGACACACCTTCACATTCAACACATCAGTTCAGAGAATTGGAACTCAGTGTGTGGGTTGAGGGTGAATAGTGTGAGTATCTGATTCTGTTTTTTGTTTTTGTTTGTGCCTCTTCAAGGGAGGAGAACTTGTGGGGGAGTCGTTAGTGTGGGACCTGGGGAAGTATGCCGTTCAGGTTGCTCCTCCATTTATCTAAATATTTTCATGTGCATGTCACTTACTAAATTGGGGGAGGGAATGGGATACAGATTTTATCCATATGCAGCTTACATCCAGCATCCATAGATGCATGTTCTGCAGCCAGGGGAGCCCATGATGAAATGAAGGATGAAGAATTTTGATCTGATATTTGAGGGAACTCCTAATACATTTTAAATATGTACAGTGAAGGTTGCCATGAAATTTAAATTGGTATAGAAATGAACAAGGTGTGTGTGAGATCTGTACAGTATTGATATTAAAAAAAATGTTCACAAGAAGCACTGAAAGAGAGACTTTCACTGGAATGAAAGACATCACCTGGCTACAGATTTGTTAGCAGGTAGACAGGCAAGGATGTATGCGTACAAAGAAAACGTAAGGGCCATGGCTGAATATGGAGTTATTTATGGAAGGATTATTTTTAATCTCATGGTTGGTCTTGTTCTGTCCTACCGCTTTTTAAGACTTTAAAAAGTGAATATTTAACAAAACAAACAAAACCCACCAATTTCACTTAAAGCATTTTCTGGATAGTAACTATCCTTGACTGTTATGACAAGCATAGGACTAGCTCTGTGAGGATGTTTATGTAATATAATATGCCACATAATATCCTAGCAACTGGAAATGCCTCTTGCATGTGTTGAAAGCAAGTTTGGATAGTTGTAGTTAGATTTATTTCTTACTGTGAGTAAATGTCATCCGTGCTAGGCTTTAACTCTTAGCCAACTATATTGGTTTTACAAGTTTGAAAATTAATGGTTATATTTTTTTAGGGGGCTGTTGATATACTTCCTAGAATAATGCAGGGGATGTGAAGAGATGATTTGTAGGTAGAAAACTAGAATGGTTTTGTTTTCAAAGCTTTTGGATTTGTGGCTTTATTATAATAATATAGTAGAACCTGCATTTTATTAACTAATTTGCAATTGAATTCATAAAATTAAACATCTAAAAATAATAGGTTTAGTGCATAAATTTGCAATATAGTACAGAACATTTTTTTCTTGTCCTTCCAACAACAGCACACAGTTTCCAATTTAACACATTGAAAGCTAAAGGAATGTCTTAAATTGGAAACTTGTTCTTCATCAACATCACTTCCATTATGTGATTTTTTTTTTTTTCTGTGCCCCTCTCTCCCTCACTCTGACAGGATAATAGTTTGTATAAATGGTCACTTATAAGTTTGGGTGTTTGTAAAGAGCTATGTATAGACATCGGATGGTGGTGGTGGTAAAATAAATATTGTAACAACATTTTGTTGTTAAACACACTTGTGAAATTATGTCATTTTTATGCTTTTTCCAAAACAAGTATTATAATATAAAAGACACAAATTGGTGATCTGTGCAAAAGATCAATAATTAGACGATACAATAATAAACCTGATTTTATAACCACTGCATGTGTTGTTTAAGACTAACAAATCCAATAATTATTTCTATTTACAATATTTTTGGCTGATACTCTGTGAATAAAGTTTTAGACCAGAAAGGATGTACATGGTGACTGAAAATCCTTGTCTAAGTTTTATGATTAAAATCCTGAGAGACCCTTACTGTATTAGATGCCTGCCCTCTCTCATAGCTCCGCAATTTAAAAAGAGGAAAAGAGCTATTGCATAGCAGCTTCATTTTTTTCTTGGTGGTGCATATCCATTATGATGTCCTGAATAATAATGAACATTTCAGAATCACCCTAAAATGTTACTATTTGCATTTATGGTGGTAGTGGGATGATATTTCACCTACAAGATTTGTGTGGGCAATATGTACTGACTAGCTACTCTTGCTGGCAGGATGTGTTCTTTGTTGTAAACCCTGGACGCAAAATGACCCAAATGACTTATCATTTTCATACCTACTCTGTTTTCTGCCTTTATGCTACAGACAAAAGCAGTTCACCTCCTGCAGAAAGTGAGCATTTCTGGACAAAATATTGCTGTTTAATTTACTGTAATGTTATTTCCCTTTCTCTTTTTTAAATTTCTCTGACAGCAAAGAGAACCCCCTACAACATGACATTTTTTGACTCCCATTCTTACGTACACATGCTTTTGCAGGTTTTGATCTCTGGAGTGTTAGTTCATCATCCCCCTTTCACACAGTATTACAGAAAAGCAAGGAACAGAGAATTAGCAAAGGAATTAAATAGCAACTTTATTCTTAAAAGCACTTGAGTTACAGGTCTTTGAAAAACAAACAAAAAATGTTGTGGGGCATATTCCCCATCTGATGCCATTTCTTCTCATGATCTGAGGTTTGTCACTCTGGACAGTTTCTGTCTCGCACTCTCTTGCCTGCAAGCTCTTCTTACCTATGGTGGTAATCAGCATCCTTGCAAATAGCAGCACATACATCTTAAGCAGAATCTCTGTTTCTTTGCCAGGTGCTCCACTGGGACTCTACAACCTGTTCCCCCAGTCGTACATGTCCTGACTGTAAGTCAATGTGTAGAAAAACTGATATACCGTTGGGATGGTTCAGCAATTGAGAGTCTTTGAGAATTGATACCTATATATAGTTCTCGCTGATAGTCCGATAGTGAAGTGTCAAGACATTTTTCTGATGCTGGGCACTGTTCGCTGTGCAATATGATAGGCTTGTGTTGGTAGATTTAGATAGGTGCAACATATAATAGGGTTCATAATTTGATGCAGGCATATTATATTAAATGTATTGCCTATCTGTACTATCTGGACTGCAAAAGAAGAGATAAAGGAGATGAGTAAAATTGATATATGATCCAGTATAAATGTATATTTGGGATTAATCTCAAACGAAACAGTGCTTGACTTTAGGGAGAAGAGTATTCTGTTGAAATCCAGTTATTCTATTAAATTCTCTTTTTTCATTACAAGATATACAAGATATATATATATATATATATAAACTTACTAAAGCTTATTTGCTTTCTTTTAAAAAATTCCTCCTAATTTTTGGGACAGAAAATGTTTTATTTGAAATTGGTCAATCAAAATATATTTTACATAGGTAGTCTGAAATCCAATACTAGTTATTTAGCCATTTCTGTACTTACTTACTTTATTCTATGTATACTTTTTTAAAGAATATGTTAAGACATAATGTAATATAAAGTTTTTATCCCATTTTGGAATTGCTGCATTATACATAATAAAAATGTGTTTATACAGGTCACACCAAATGAATGCTAATAAGTTTTGTATTGAACAATCAAGTTATTTTTTTAAGGCTTATATTTTTTACTGAAAAACTATTCTTGTGTTGCTTTACAAATTCTGTATTTATGTTATTTTTAGGTATCCGTCCTTTGTAAAACGTGGTGTCTTTGTTACAATGATACTGGCCTTGCAAAACTAGGAGGAAGCTATTTAAAAAAATCTAAAAATAGCCTGAAATAGCTTTCCATATTTCAAAATGTCATAATTTTAATGCCTATTATCTTGGGCTCCTCAAAACTCAAAGTGTGTCCTATATTACTCTGAAAAGTTGAGACTTTTCTTTGTCAAAGGCGTAAAGTTGCTTCCAAGATAGCAAAGTACAGTAAACATCCGATAATCCGGCACCTTTAGGACCTAGGGGGTGCCGGATTATCAGATATGCTGGAGTACTGGAAGGGCAGTATGAGGGGCCTGGGGTGGGAGTGTGGGGGTCGGCAGGGAACTGCGCAGTGTGGGAGAGGGCGGCGCTGCGGGACCAACCTGGCAGCACCCCAGCTGCTCTGCCCCCGGCTTCCCCAAGTCCGCCGCCGGTCAGCAGCGGCTGACTTGGGGAAGCCGGGGGCAGAGCAGCTGGGGTACTGTCAGGTTGGTCCCGCAGCGCCACCCCTTACCTGAGCAGCGCTGCGGGACCAACCTGGCAGCACCCCAGCTGCTTTGTCTCCGGGTTCCCCAAGTCAGCTGCTGGTCAGTTTCAGCAGCAGCAGACTTGGGGAAGCTGGGGGCAGAGCAGCTCCAATTGTTCAACTGGCCAGAGTACTTCCGGGTTCCAGTTGGTGCCGGACTATAAGGAGTGCTGGACCACTGGATGCCGAACAATTGGAGTTTTACTGTAAAAGGGCTTAGCTGTTTTGAGGTTTTATGTCTAGAATAGCTGTTAATGGTCTAGGATTGAATTTTGCCTGTCTTCGGCTTTGTGGAGCAGAACTTGGTGGGTAAATTTCACATTTCTGGGAAGCAGGAGGAAACATTGATCTGTGAGGATGAATTGAAAAAATAACGGGCTATCCAGACAAATTGAAATGTTACAAAAGAACCTGGTGAGATGGCTTATGAAGGATATGGGAGGCGAGATATTGCTGTCAAACCCTCCTTAATATCTGTAAGCAGTTGAAAACGTATAACATTCTTAAAATGTTCAGAAATTGATTTTGGCCACTGGAGAGGTGCTGGTATGAGTTTTTTCACTCCAGTTGTATCTGTACTCCCTTTTTGCCTGTAAATTATTGTACTTATTTTTGGACACACCAATCTCCGATACTACTTTTTGTTAAATTTTATTAATAGTGATTAGATTTCTAGCTTCTGTTAGATAACTGTGGGGGAGAAGTGGGAAAATTTGGGCTTTCTTCTTTATAGATTTAAGAGTTCTTAAAATGATTTAGTGATTGAGCATGGTTTTTTAGCAGGCTAAGACATGGCAACAGAGAAGGAACAGAGCCTTGAAGTTGAGAACAGAAACTTGAGCTTAATATTGATGTGACTTTTTATTACAGTGGATTGTAATTTCCTACTTCTATAATTGTGATTCCTCAGTGTATCCTTTTGGAGGATCCTGCTTGTGTCCCCTTCAGCTTTCTGTGGGAGCTCTACAGAGATCTGTTTTGGACTCCTTCTCTTCTCCTGAGCACTTTTTTTTTCTTTGGGTAATCTTATCCACAAACAAATTCAGCTGCCATTGCTATACATGTAATTCTCAGATCAGCCTCTTTCAGACTTATGGCCTTCTATCCAAAGTGAAATCTCAGCCTGCCCATCTCTGTCTCTGACATCATCTTGTGGATATCTGTTGTTGTCTAATGTCTGTTTATGGCTATCGTAATGGCTAAAACAGAGCTCTTAATCTCTATTCTCAGAATATTAGCAGGTAAAAAGAAGGAAATACATGCATTTTCTACTGCTGCCCCCCAAAAATCCCATATTAATTGTATGACCAGACAAAATGAAGGATCTGGACCTCATTGGAACAGGGTATTAGGCTAGATGGATGATTGATCTGACCCGTATGGCCTTTCTTATGTTTTTATTTACCATGTACTACAATAGTTGTGGTTTCCATTAGAGTAACATTTCACTTTTGGTGTCAAAATGTAGGGTCCACTGAAAGAATTGCAACATGTTATTTGCTATTTCCCCCCCACATCTAGTATTGAGGTTGCTTTTACCATTAGGTTCTTAGCCATTGCAGGATGCCAGTAGATGAAAGGCTGTATCAAGGAGACACCTCTGGCTTTTTGTCAGGCTCAATGAAGACTATATTACCAACACTGGAACGGCATCAGGGCTGTTTATATGGTTACTGTGCTCAAACAGGGCATGAAATTAAGGAATTTTCTTAAGGGGCTTTTTTATACGTTTCTTATGTTTGTTGTGAGAAATTTTTCTTGTTACATTTGAGAGAGAATCCTGTAATTTTTCTCTCTGAAATCCCGGGTTAACACTGATATAAAGGAGGAAGTTAATGCAACTGAAAGAGAATTTTGGGGGCATGCTTTCATTGTACATTGCCTTAAACAGAAGATAAACAATACATTTGAATTATTTTAGTTCAGTATCCATTATAACATAAGTTTATCATTTACTTTTACCACAATGGCGCTTGAAAGGGGCAACGCTGCATGGAGCCCAGGGTCAGCTGAGGACTCTAGCAGATCCCGGGCTCCATGCAGCGCAAGGGGAGGCACACGCCATTAATCACAATTAAATTTTTTAGTTGCTTGACAGCCCTACTCTTTTTCTCCCTTATAGCACCAACACTGCTCTTTCTAACTGCACCCCTAACCCAAAAATCTCTCCCTAGGTTTCTTCCACAGTCATAGACTGTGCTTTCAGCTGTCCATCTTTGTAGCTGCCTCGTTCTCTGTGTTCTGATGTCCCTCCCAGAGAGAGAAAGACACACACATACACACACACACACATGCTCTCCTTACCCTAACAATACTTAGTAAAGCCTCTCCCCTCTCCAAAAATCCCAGGCAGGTTCATATACTTGTTTTGGCTTAGGTGGAGGTCTGTGATTAATTTATTCTTACAGTTATGGTAATTGAATCTTTCCAACCCCTTAATCTCTTCCAGGTTTGGGATTAATACAGTCATCAGTGCCTCTGAACATAATAGTTGGCAAGCTGCTAAAGGCCCCCGAAGCCTTATTTGCCCACTAGGATTTTTCTGTGTGCACTGTTTTTCTAGCTATGCCCCCTCGCCGTCCCAAGTGCCAGGAGCTGTGTGATGGTACAGTTGTATCAGAGCTGGCTGTTCCAGTAGGGACTAGTGAAATCCCTAGAAAGGGAGATCCAAATGGCAGCTTTACATATGGCTTCCACATATTTGATTTATATTTAGTGTATGTTCATTTGGCTTTATATTATGTTTGCCTGTGATATTGAGGCATGTGCACAAAATTAATGTAACTTTTTTTCTTCTGTAAAGATCCGGGGGAGGGAAAGAGGGTAGTTATTTTGTTGAGCTGAGAATATATCCTATAGTGAAATAAGAGTCTTTTTTGTATTTTTATTTAAGATAATTACAAAGCTATAAATATTGTATTAGCAATCAACCCTCTGTTTTGGGGGTTTTCTTTTTTGGAAGGGGATGGATATAAGAGGTCTTTTGCATCTTTAATTATATGATCCTAATGTTAATAAGGTGAAATACAAAAAGCTGTTGCCCTCTGTACATATTTCCAGTAAAGTCAGAGTTGCTGGAGGACTTAATGTAAACTCCATGGTATATTGATTTTATGAAGTATTTGCTGTGAACAATCAATGCTTTAAATAAATTCTTCTTCACCACCACTGAATATACTGAACATTTTAAATATAAGGTGAAGGGAATGTTTGTTGGAAAACTAAAAGTTGGATCTCTTAATTCAGACTTCCCTCATCTGGCAACATCTGTGGTCCAGCATCCTTGTGAGTGCTTCTAGGCTGGAACATTCATGAGGAAAAGCTGGGTGCCCTCTGCTCAGCAACTTCTCTCTAGCCCATTGAGAGTGCCACAAATAGCCCATTTGCAGCATTCAAATCCAAGCAGGGAGGGAGAGGAGTGGGGGCAGGAGGCGCTTATAGGAAGAGGCAGGATGACTGTAGGGTCCCATGGTTAGGATTGGGAGCACAGGCTGGCAGCCATGGGGCTCAGTACACTCTAGTGGGTCTGCCAGCCTGATCCCCTAGTCGCAAGGCTCCGTAGCCCACCCTGCCTCTTCCCCCTCCAATCACTACCCTATACCTCCTCCCCTTTCTCTAGGCCAATACCAATCCCTTTGCTCTGCAGCTGGTGGCAACAGAGAGGCCAGCAATGACCTCTTCTGGTATGCAAATTCCTTTGTCCCAAGGGTGCTGGACCAGGATGGATACAACCTATGCTATTAAATGCCAGGTTTCTTGCAACAGTAACCTCTAAATAAATATTTGTCTGAGAGTCTCTGTACTGAAGATCTGTTGTTCTGTTGTTGCATTCGTGACAGCAGCTGAAAAGGTGCAAGAATAACATAGTTTTTAACCTGAATTTATTCTTCAGAGTTACTGATTATATTTTTGTGATTTATATTTTATCCCACTTTTTTTTTTTTTTTTTTTTTGGAATAATAACATGGCTGGAGAAAAATTAAGATAGTGCAAGGCTGCTACTCAGAGGAATCCTCACCAAAAGCATAGTTAATCATCCTAGAAAATATATTAACCATCGAATTGGTTGGATACTTCACTTCAGTTATATCAATATAGCTTGTACTACTAAATGCATCTCTCTGTATATATATAAAATCTATATTTTTAATTCACTATGCCTTCCTTATCCTTCTGTCACTTGTCCAGCAAGTCACCATTCTTTTCCTCCTCAGGGCTTTCTTTAAAGCTCATTCTTATAAGGTCTTTTCTATTCTATTATTTATTACAATAATTTCAGCCCTAAATTAATATTTTTACTGTTATTCTCTAGCTCTAGTTTAGACCACACAATAGAAAGCTAATGCCTTATTTTTCTAAACTTTTTTTCTTGTTACTGCTAATGCAATTGCACCAATCCATTATGACTACATATGGGTGAGTTTAAATACAAATAATTAAAACCCCCCACTAAGGAAAGCGTAGCTCAAAAGGCCTATACACTTTCCCTTTACCTTCATTTAAGTGTGAAACTGAAAGTGCAAGTGATAATTAAAAATCAATAAAAAGTAAACAGTACACTTCTGCCCTCAATGCTTGTTTGTTTGTTTTTGTTGTTGTATTCCATTCCCTTTTCCTCAACTGTATTTTTTTGTTTAGATAACAGCTCTCTGAATATAGAAACCTTGTGTACTTAGAATTACAGAAAACACCTAATACACCTTATTATAAATAATCATGTATCTTAAAGGCATGCAACCTAAAAGAAGGGGCAGCAGAGAAAGATCATAGCTACTGACTAGACCCTTTACTCCATGCTAAAGCACCATTATAGTCATTACCAAAATCTTTTTCATAAGTAGTTCCAGAGTGCCAAGGACCCAATGATCCAGTGGACACTGGTATTTTATATTTTTCAGGACCACATTGGAGCTGAGCTGATCCTGCCAACTTCCTCTACGTTTTCTGGGAACATGAAAGAACTGGCAACCCTACCTTTTAATATTGACTTATTTTTAGTTCACTTATGAAAACTATTCAACAAATCCCAAGATCAGAAAGTAATTTGTAATAACTTGTAAGCCACTGTTAAAAAGGAATTAAAATGAATAGATTCTCGACACTGAGGGTTTTAAATTACTATTGTGTTTGCATCAGTTTAATAGCTTTAATATTTGAATATTAGAATGGGATCATAATAATTAAGTATGGAAAAAGACCTATGAAGTCATCTAGACCATCCCCCATTTAAAGGATATGTGCACCCGAGGAAAATTATGTATTTTCTGTACAGTTAAAGTTCTGAAATTGTGACGGCACAATAAGACTATTTTTTGTGTTTTTTGTATTTTTTTTGTTAATTTGCCTTATCTAAATAAGTGCCATTTAAAATATATCTTGACATGTAAGATTTTTGATGTAGTTTACATAGTAATATGAGATTGTATTTTGACTCATTTTTTCCTGAAGTACATTTTCATTTTGTTAAATATAAGCCTGTACATTAATTTGTGTATAGCACATGTACAGTTAGGGCCCAATCCAATTACTGCTAAAGTAATGAGAATCTTTCATTTTGCTTCAATGGAAGTTGGATCAGACTTTTAAGGCAACACTTTCTGTAGCCAGCTTTTGTACTGTATTATTCTGTTGTGTTGAGAATGATCTGCTATATCAATAAAGCCCTGGCTGCTTTGTACAATGGAAGCTTGTGGAGGAAGGGATTACTGTGAAATGCTGTCTATTCTTCATTACAATTAAACAAGTTGAATATTTTTATTAAAATATTTTATTTAACACATATATAAATAGTGGGACTCTGTTTTTTTTGTTTTGAACTTGCTTGTCCCGCTTATGAGACTCAATAGAGAGGAATCTGAGATTAGAGCAACAGACATTTTTTTCCGGATTCAAGATTTTCCTTAGTTAAAATGCAGGCTATAGGAGGTTAAGTCAAGAGCCTGATTTTTTTTATAAGTAAGGCAGCATATCTGAGATGTAATACTGTGTAATATTATCTAATGATTATTTGTAGTTTCAAAGAAAACATGCAAAAACATAAAATATTAAACATTAGTTCATGCAGAGAGCTTATTTCATTGGTCCTCTGTCTGTACTGGCTGCCTGTTTGTTTCTAAGTGTGGTTTTAATGGTGTTTTTGACTTTTAAGCCCCTGATTATTTTGTGACTTGACTATGTGAAAGACCACCCCTCTCCGTAGATGTTACTATCAGGAGAGATGCGTAAGCTACATTTAAAAGGCACATACTGAATTTTTCACGTTGGGTCAAGGGGCCCTAGAGTTAGCTCGCCATCCTGCTCTTCCAGAGCCTCAGTTTGTTAGCAGTCAGAGCATGCAACCAGCATATCTTACCTGCTATCTGTCCTGAAGTTAGTTGCAGATTTTTTAGGGTTTATAACTTGTATTGTGTTGTATTGTGTTCTTTCTTTATGTGAGTATTATTCTGATTTGGATTTTTTGGGTTCAACTGCTTCTGTGTTTTGTGACTTATTTCTTGCATATTTTAAATATTGTCAGAAAATCATCTCTTTGGTATGTGATGCCTGCACACCTGAGCCTTTGGTTTGAAAGTCTGAGCCTGAAACATCAAATCCTGTATTAATTTCAGTATGTCTCAGCATAACCAAAATGGAAAAACAAATTGATGAGATGATGAATTATGTACTTGCTGACATTTTAGCTTGATTGGCAGAAAAGGATAAAGAGTGTAAATTGCATATTTTCTTGTTTACTTCTCAATTTTTAAATGATAGTATGTTTTGTTTAAAACTATACATTTGTATTTAATAATTGATAATTGCAGTCAATAATATACCATGTTGTTCTGCTCATGTTCCTGTGCTTTGTTTGTTTTTCAATAAATGCCTCTCTACACAATATTTTTGTAGATAAATTAATTTTTTAAATCTGCAGATTAGATTTTTAGTGTTAAGTTTATAATGTTGAGTGGATTTGTTCTCTGTCTGCTCTTCTAATAGAGAATTTCATATTGAATGTAAATGTTTTGTTTTACTGAACTTGGAAAAAAAGTGTCATTTGATTAAAACAAGTTTGTAAAGACATTTACAGTATAATACACTCATACGTCTAATCTTAAAATAAAAAAATATATTAATACTAGTTCTAGAATGTGTAATAGAAATTAACTATTCCTCTAATTTGTATATTTATGCCATTTACTATATTATCTTGAAAAATAATTTTCATATAAGATAAATGGGAAATAAGTTAGAATTTTAAAGTATCAGACTGTATTTTCTTATAAAATTGCATAAACTGAGCTAAAATAATGTTTGAATTGTATTTGCAAGAAAATTGAGTATACATTTGAATAAAAATACAAATAATCTTGATCCTAATTATTTGATTTGTAATATTTATATATATATACATATATATATTTAATGAGTGACTGAGAGCAACACTCAGTAGTATAGTGGTAGTGCCTATCTTGTACTATGCACTTTTACATGGCTATGTGGACAGAAATTCCCATCTTGAAGATTTCACAGTCTAAAAAGAAAAAGCAACTTACAAAAATAGGTGGGGAGTGATGAAGCATACAGTGAAAAATACAAACTACGTTGAATATCAATACATATCAGCAATATCCAATAGTCTAGCAGAATCAATTAATAAACTTTGTTTAATGTCTTAGCAGAAGTAGGTCTTGAAGACAGATTTGAAGGTATCCTATGAAGTCGGGTCTACCCTATAATATATTGCTGACATAGCTGTGTGTGTTAGGGATGTGATAAGATGTGATTTATGTCAGCTCTAGGTGTCCTAACAAAAGTTGCTATTTATAAACACAGTTATACCTACAATCCTGTGCTTTTGCCAGCATGGCTTGTTTCACTTGCAGAGACTTGGACAAGCTGTGCTGGCAAAAGCTATGCCTGAACTAGAAGTGCTATGCCAAGAATGTATTCCGATGTACCCATATTGGCAAAGCCCTCCTACTTGAGATATGACCCCAGATAAATTTGGGATTGGTGTTCCATGCATGATCCTGATAGTAGAATTGGGTTAGTGCCTTTAAATCATCTTGGGAGATTGTTTAAAGAGGAAATGTATGGTAGTTTCACAACAGTGTGAAGAAACATGATGCTAACAGTTTGAGTCCCCATGGAGAAATCCAATTTTGTTTTAAAAACAGGAAAAACAACAACAGCCCCACAGTTGTCTGCATTGCTAGTGATGAGTGCAGTCTTAAAGAATTAAAAATAAAGAACACTTCTTCCAGGTAATACTATGGAGCATATCCAGTTCTTACTATCCAGGCCTGAAATCTCAGCTGGCTGCTTTGGAAATCCACATGGAAAAGAGAGAAGAAGCTTCCATGTCTAAGGTCATGGAGTGACATCAAAGCTGTTGCAGGAGGCCATTCCAGCCTAATTAAAAGAATAATTGATATGGGTTTTGGCAGGATGAGAAATGATGATGTACTCAAAGCTCCATGCTTTTGGCTCCCCTTTTCATTTCAAAATGGTCTCTCTGCCACAGAGAGAGCCACAAGAGGTCTGGGCTCCTTAATGAATGGATCTCTGCCATTCCTGTGTAGCAGAAACGAGGGGCCTGTCTATACTGCAAAATTACATCAGTTCAATTTAGGTCAACCTAGAGCCACCACAATAATTCATTTGGCTACTATCCTCCTGCCAGTGGAGTGTCCCCTCACCAAGAGTGCTTGCACCGACTACCATGAGGCAATTATGGAGCACAGGCAGCCATTTGAGGCTCACATCTGGAGCCTACTATCTGGTGGGGTGACAGCCCCAGTTCTGAGCCTTGTGAAGGCTCAATTTCACAGCACAGAGCCCACCAGCAGTGCAACTGGTATTCTTATCAATTTCATGAATGCTGCAAATATCTCTACTCAGAGCAGCCATACTGACAACTCTGGGACAGTTGGGCTTGAAGTAGGTAGCCAAGGCAGCAGCCTGGCTTAGGATCCAGATGTTAGAGTACTAGGACTCCCAGCAGGGAGAGGAGATCCTGGGCTGTAGCCTGCTGGGAGCAAGCTGCTGGCAGGATCTATAAGGAACCCCCAGCCTCCTTAAGATGATAGCCTGAATGGGAGAGCCAGGTTCAGGGTTCATAACAGGGAACCTACCAACCTTTCTTCTCAATTTTATGGCTGTAGTGGGTATACTGACATAGGTCACCATAAGCTGCCTTGCGTTGACTTAACTCTGTACTTAGACCAAACCTTGATTACAGTACCAAACAACTCATTTTATTTCCAGGGGTAAAGGCAAGTGTGGATCTTTTAAAAAATGAAATAAGTCAGATAGAAGGATCCAAAAATAATGATGGTAAATGCCATTGTCAGTTTGGCTTGTAGAGCTTTTTAATCAGTCAAATGATTATTTCCACAAACGCAATAAAATATAGGATCTATGTAGAAAAACATCTTTTTCAGATTTAGCTTTATATGCCCAGTCAAAGTCAAGACCAGACAAAGTGATGTTTTCACACTTCCCATCACTAATGTATTAATCTACAATGTTGTACTTTGGTTTGGGGAGGGAAAAAAAGTATCCAAGTTCCATATGACAAATCATTGGTATAGTTGGTATCACAGAGACTTGGTGGCATAATAAACACAACTAGAATATTGGTATAGAAGGGTACAGCTTGCTTAGGAAGGATAAGCAGGGGAAAAAAAGGAGGCAGTGTTGCCTTATAAAAATGTATACTCTGGGGCTGAGGTGGAGAAGGACGTAGGAGACAGACTTGTCAAGAGTCTCTGGGTTAGGTTAAAAGAAGTAAATAACAGACCACCTACCCAGGCACAAGAGGTGGATGAGGCTTTTTTAAAATAACCAACAAAATCATCCAAAGCACAGGGGTTTTGGTAGTGATGGGGGACTTCAACTATCCAGACATATGTTGGGAAACTAAAACAGTAGGGCACAGATTATCCAATAAGTTACTGGACTGCATTGGAGACAAATTTTTATTTTAGATGGTTGAAAGAGCTTCTAGGGAGAAGCTGGTCTAGATTCGATTTTAACAAGGAGGAACTGGTTAAGAATTTGAAAGTGGAAAGCAGCTTGGATGAAAGTGATCATGAAATCAGAGTTCATGATTGTAAGGAATGGTAAAAGGGAGAACAGCAAAATAGAGTCAATGGATTTCAGGAAGGCAGATTTTAATAAACTCGGAGATCTAGTAGGCAAGGTTTTAAGAGAGTTGGCAGTTTTTTGAAGGGATGTTATTAAGGGCCCAAAAGCAAACCATACCACTGCATAGGAAAGATAGAAAGTATAGTAAAAGATCATGCTGGCTTAACCAGGAGATCTTACATGATGTAAAGATCAGAAAGGAATTGTATAAAAATTAGAAACTAGGTCAAATTACAAAGGATGAATATAAGCAAACACCACAAGTATGCAGGAGCAAGATTAGAAAGGCGAAGGCACAAAACGAGCTCAATTTGTCTTCTTGTTACTCTTTATGTCTACAGTTATTTTAGAAGAAAGAGGAAGATCAAGGACAACACAGGCCCATTGCTCAGTGAAGAGGGAGAAACAATAAAAGGAAACTTGGAAATGGCAGAGGTGCTTAATGACTTTTGTTTCTTTTTTTTGGCAAGAAGATTGATGGTGATGGGATACCTAACATAGTGAATGCTAGTGGAAAGGGGTTAGGTTTAGAAGTTAAAATAAAAAAAGAACAAGTCAAAAACTATTTAGAAAAGTTAGAAGTCTTCAAGTTACCAGGGACTGATGAAATGCATCCTAAAATATTCAAGGAGCTGACAGAAGAGGTATCTGAGCCTTCCATCTTTGAAAAGTCATGGAAATTGGGACAGATACCAGAAAACTGGAAAAGGGCTAATCTATAGGGCTGTGTCTACACTGGCATCCCTTTCCGGAAAAGGGATGCTAATGAGACACTTTGGAATAGCAAAATCCACGGGGGATTTAAATATCCCCCGCGGTATTTGCATTAACATGGCTGCCGCTTTTTTCCGGCTTGGGGATAAGCCGGAGAAAAGCGCCAGTCTAGACGTGATACTCCGGAAAATAACCCCTTTTCCGGAGGATCTTAAAAGTAGGAATAAAAGATCCTCTGGAAAAGGGTTTATTTTCCGGAGAATCACGTCTAGACTGCCGCTTTTCTCCTTTTTATCCCCAAGCCGGAAAAAAGCGCAGCCATGTTAATGCAAATACCATGGGGGATATTTAAATCCCCCGTGAATTTTGCTATTCTAAAGTGTCTCATTAGCATCCCTTTTCCGGAAAGGGATGCCAGTGTAGACACAGCCTAGAAGTAATAAGAACAACCCAGGAAACTACAGACCAGTCAGTTTAATTCCTTAATTACTTTTTTATTATCTTCCCTGGTATAGAAGTTAATCTGCAAACATCTGGAAGAAAATAAGGTGATAGGTAACACCCAGCATGGATTTGTCATGAAGAAATTAAGTCAAATCAATCTGATAGCTTTCTTTGATAGGATATCAATCCTTGTGGATAAGGGAGAAGCAGTGGATGTGGTATACCTAGAATTTACTAAAGTATTTGATATGGTCTCACATGACCTTATCAATACACTAGGAAAATAATAACCTAGATGGTGCTACTATTAGGTGGGTGTATAACTGGCTGGATAACCATTCTCAGTAGTTATTAATGGTTCACAAATCCTGCTGGAAGGGCATAACAAGTGGACTTCTGCAGGGATCTGTTTTGGGACCGGTTCTGTTCAATATTTTCATCAATGATTTAGATGACGGCATAGAGAGTACTATTAAGTTTGAAGATGATACAAAGCTGGGAGGGGTTGCAAGTGCTTTGGAGGATAGGGTAATAATTCAAAATGATCTGGACAAACTAGGGAAATGGTCTCAGGTAAATAGAATGAAGTTGAATAAGCACAAATGCAAAGTACTCCACTTAGGAAAGAACAATCAGTTTCACACATACAGAATGGGAAGGAGTACAGCAGAAAGGGATCTAGGGGTCATAGTGGACCACAAGCTAAACATGAGTGAACAGTGTGACAATTGCCAAAAAAAAAAAAAAGCAAACATGATTCTGGGATGCATTAACAGGCGTGTTGTGAGCAAGACATGAGAAGTCATTCTTCTGCTCTACTCTGCACTGATTAGGCCTCAGTTGGAGTATTGTGTCTAGTTCTGGGTGCCACATTTCAAGAAAGATGTGGAGATATTGGAGAGAATCCAGAGAAGAGCAACAAAAATTACTAACGGCCTAAAAAACATGAGCTATGAGGGAAGACTGAAAGAATTGGGCTTGTTTAGTTTAGAAAAGAGAAGACTGATAGGGGACATGATAGCAGTTTTCAAGTATCTAAAAAGGTGTTACAAGGAGGAATGAGATTCTCATTAGCCTCTCATGATAGGAGAAGAAGCAACAGACTTAAATTACAGCAAGGGAGGTTTAGGTTGGACATTAGGAAAAACTTCCTAGCTGTCAGGGTAGTTAAACACTGAAATAAATTGCCTTGGGAGATTGTGGAATCTCCATCACTGGAGATATTTAAGAGCAGGTTGGATAGACCTCTATCAGAAATGATCTAGACAGTGCTTGGTCCTGCTATGCAAGTAGGGGACTGAACTTGATGATCTCTCGAGGTCCCTTCCAGTTTTAGTAGTCTATGATTCTGTGATTGGGTTTACACCCCATCCCACCCCTTACTGCTGATCTCAGTATTCTGCTTCTTTAATGATTTATGAGAAAAGGTATTGTCCAAGATTCTGGTGCATTCCAATCAAACTCTTAGGCCAGGTCCACACAACAGGGGAAGGTTGGCTTAGGTATGTAATTCCAGTTACATAAAAATCTTAGGTGGAGTTGATGCATCTTAAGAAGAGCTTTGGCACTATCCTTACAGTGACAGATCAATGGGAGAAATGCTCTCATTGACTTCCTTTTCTCCTCAATAGGAGTAGGAGTACCACCCTCCTAACTAGACCTATAAAATCAAACTCTGCTAGATCAATTGACACAGCATTGATCTTCTTGCAAGTGAAGACATGACCTTAGCGCGTAGATAGAATATATGTATTTAGTTAGCTGTCTTCTACCTTTTTTCTCCATGAATCAAATTTTTTTCATTTTGACAAGCTAGGGTTCTGTCGGCACACACATCTTTTAGGTGTGTTTGTCTTCACAACTTCATAACCCATTTCCTTTTCCTAATGTTTATAAATGTTATCCGTTCAAAAGGTGGGAAAAAAATACATGTGCACTTTTGCTATAGGTTTTAATTGAGAATATAGAAAGCCTTAAAGCAGGGGTGTGGAACCTCTGGCACTCCAGCCACACACAAGTCATCAGGGTTAGTCATTGTTGGGCCTCCTGACGGTTTGTCTAATTGAATGTCCATAGGAACGGAGCCCCTCAGTTCCCAGTGGCCATGGTTTGTTGTTTCTGGTCAATGGGAGTTGCAGGAGACAATGTGGGCTGGACCACTGCTTCCTACCGCTTCCATTGGCCAGGAACAGCAAACCATGGCCACTGGGAGTTTGCAAGTGGCTTTGCCTCCAGACACTCAGGTAAACAAATGACCTCATGGCCTGCCGGTGGCTCACCTTAAACTCTGTGCGACTAATACAGTGGCGGTTCCCCACCCCGGCCTTAAAGGGAGACTAGGATACTTATTGTCAAATACTATGGACTGTACTACTTTACCATTAGCAAAGTACAGGCAGTCCCCGGGTTACATGGATCCGACTTACATCGGATCCCTACTTACAAACGGGGTGAGGCAACCCCGCACTAGCTGCTTCCTCCCAGCAGACCAGGGAGACGCGAAGCTAGCGCCCCCCCAGCAGACCAGGGCGACGCGGAGCGGCTTTTCTCAGCAGACACCTCAGCTTGAGAATAAAGGACTGAGGGAAGTGAGGTGTGGGAGAATAAAACTGAGCTCTGGAGAAATGTTTGTCTAGAGTTTCCCCTACAATATGTACCAGTTCCGACTTACATACAAATTCAACTTAAGAACAAACCTACAGTCCCTATCTTGTACGTAACCCGGGGACTGTCTGTAGTTCACTGGATTTTTATGGTAAGTTTTTATCCACAAACACTGATAGGCTAGCAGTTAGAGATCTATGTCTTTATGCGCTATCAGATCACTGTGGTTTCTGAATGACATACAGTTGATGGAGGAACTGATGAAGGAAAGAAGTCAGAGTACCACTGGTGAAAGGTTCACTCTGAATCAGACTGATTGCAGCATAAAGAATTTTTACATTCCTATGCTGAAGTGGTGACAAAGACATACTGTAAAAGTGACTCCTTTTCTCTGCTATAAAATCAGCAAAGTCTCATCTATTATAATTGTTCCAAATGTTGAAGCCTATTTTCCTTAATGCTGTTCGACTTTTTTAGTTTCAGTATGAGACAATGTCTAGCTCTTTTACTGGAAAGATCAATTGCACTTCTACTGATTAAGCTGGCTCTGTCTAAAAATGGGGCAGATTTAAATTTATAATTGATGGCAAATTGTTAAAGTTTTCCTTTTGAAAGCCAGGTTGCTAACTGCCCTTCAATATCAGTGGTAAAGCCTCTGTTCAAAGAGCTACCTTTTAATATTAATGACATTATCATTGACAACACTGTATATAACCTTCCATTTTTGAAGATGTTTAGTAAGAAATTGCAGATGTTCTTTCCTTCAGATGTTCCTGCCAGCCTTGTCTTTGATAATATTGGTCACAAAGATTTGCTGATTCACCTGTGGAGTCTTCCAGGCTAAATAGAAAGGCAGGTCAGTTAGCTCATTATTTCTTTTCAAAAGACTTGAACTTGAGAGAGAGAGAGAACCTTTTCAACTTCTACTGGCTCTTGTATGAAGTGTTCCTTAGGGTTCTGTCTATTATGCCTCCTATTTAAGGTATAGCCAGTAGAAGTCATGAGAAGTTTTTGAGATACTGAGTCTTCTTCTTTGTGTGGCGTCCTGGTACTGTGGTGTCTATTTTCCCACAGCTTTGCAAATATGGATGGGAGAGAACTCTTAGATCGAATCAATATAACTGGGTACTGATGTTGGTAAGTATAGCTAAGCATCTCAAAGGCTAGCGTTCTGAGAGTGTCTTCCTTTGAAAGTGTATGTCAAACCTTTGCTCATACTATTAATTGCTGCTACTGGATTCTCAATAGCTACAACACACATTTTGACAGTTTTCTCTCTAATTTAAACTTGGCTGTTGTGACCAATCCTCTGTAAAATGAAAGCTGGAATTACTGCAGTACCTTCTGTTTGGTCTACCCCTGAAGGCATATTGAAGTTGAGGCTAGTAGTGAAAAAGTATGGTCTTGGCTGAGTGAGGTAAACAATTATAATCATGTAACATCAGAGCTTCATAATCTGCACCTGCTGCCTTTTCAGTTTTAAGCATATTTTAGAGCCCCATGTGGATCTAAAATTGATATCTACATCTGCAAAGATGATCTGTGGATGTGCAAACCCACAGTTATAAAGCAGATGTGTGCAGATTTGCAGGATCTAGATACAAAATTTGTATCCATATCTGCAAAAATAAACCACAGATATCTGCAGATTTGCTGGGCTCTACATATTTTAGTATGCTAGTTATACTTTTTTAAGCTCTTCATAGCCTGGGATGAGGTTTCAACTAGACCAGACTAACAAGGCTGCATCCCTATCACTTTTTATTCCCTGTGTGCCCAGCCCTCCTGTGAATCTATCTGATCCCATGAATCTATCCATGGCCCTTTTCATAGTAGTACCTGTGCGCCTCTCATTTAGCCAAAAGAAAAAAGGAGATGCAAAGCTCTTTCGTGGTTTCTATCTTCTTTGCCTGCAGGAGTAGCCTGAAAGGAGTATTGTCCCCCCTTTTTCCTGCTTTTGCCCCCCATAAATGTATTAGTGCTGTGGATGAGCTAAAATGTACAGTGTGTTTGGTATTTAGCTCTTGAGGCCATAGGTTTGAGTAATTAGTGGGATGAGTTCCAGTGTATGGTTTTGGTTCCTGTTGATATTTTATCTCATGAACTGTTGAGACCCATCCCTCCCTCCGACCAGTCAGCTGTTTAATAATTCTATAATTTTGGTGGAGCATAGCTGTTGGGAGAGGTCATACTGACAGAGAAATGTGATTGTTTACTTTAAGGCAAACATAAAAAGCTATAACTATATGGCAAGAGTCATTGAATTTAACTCAGTGTTTGATGTGAAGCCATTGTAGAGAGTGGAACATCAGGATGATGTATTCAGTGACCTATATTGCTAAGTAGATGAGCTGCTGCATTTTATACCAGTTGAGTCTTTTTTTTTAGATGTTTGATTTCATGCCCAGATATAGTGAATTGCAATAGTAAGGCATGGATGCAAGTCACAAATTACTGTCTCAAGATCTGGCTGATAGTATGGCCACAGTCTACTGGCTAGTAGCAGGTAAAAGTGGTCTGCTTTTATTGGAGTTTTGTTAATCTGCTTTGCTCTTGTTATCTTTTTTTGGGTTTAAACATTCATGGCATTCTCAGGATTAGACCCAGGCCTTTCAAGTCTGTTTCCTTTGAGAGGACCATCAGATCCAAACTTTATGCCTAATATTTTGTTAAAATCTTTGTTCCCTCCTGATGCATCATTCTCCAAGTAGTGTCCCTCATTGTGCACCTGACGTGCCTTGGATCAGATTTTCATCAGCAGTGTCCATTTGGCCCACGTATGCGCTGCTGACAACCTCATGCTCTGCACTGAAGCTATATCAGCTTGTGTTGGCAAACAGCATTCAGTTTCTTTATATGTCTTAGCCTGAGATGGAACTTGGCATTCTGCAGTGCGCACCTTGACATCTCAGTATGTTTCATTCTATTTAGTTTTAATTTACCTTGGTAGTTTGTTTATGATAGTTAGATGTTAGTGCAGTGGTACTACTTTCTGGCTACTGAAAAGGATTGTTTTATTTACTTTGGGAAAGTCACCCCCTGTGAAAGAGCATGCCTGGTTAACTGGGGTTTAAACATTGTTTCACATGTGAAATGGCTTTCCCAGCTAGTGATGGATATTCTAAGGATGTCTGGTGCCTGGAAGATTTGCATGTCCCACAGAAGTGTAACTTCTGTTTGTCTTTCAAATACAGAGCACAGAAGATCTGGGAAATTAAGCTTCAACTGTTAATGATGGAGTCCTCCCTTTCCCACGATCCAGCTCAGGAATTACATAGTGTTGCCCCCACTACACTAACACCAAGGATTACTATTTCCAGGGGTGGCTCAGATTGGTTTGCTCAGGAAACAATGTCAATTACTCAAGAAGTCAGATGCTTCCCAATCTGGTTCAAGGTCCATCACAAGGTATGGATGGAGGTTCCCTTCTCCAACTGGCACAAACAATATCAGTATCCATGGATATATCTTTGATAGGATGAGGATCACACCTTGATCCTTTAAAAGTGCAGGGCAGATGGCCACCTCAAGAGATCACCCCCAACTGCTCTGGAACGCTGAGCAGTAAGAAATGCCTGCTTTCATTTTCTGTCGCATTTTAGATTTAGGTCTATTTAAACTATCACAGACAGTTTAGCCTATATGTTCTATATCAATCAGCACTGAGGAGTGAGATTCCCTTTCCTCTGCACTGCAAGAATAAGGTTAGAGACCTGGTGTATAAAATGCCGCATAATCATTTCAGCGGTTTATCTGCCATGAAGGCAGAATGTTAGGGCTGATACTCTCAGCAGGTGTTATATACAAGACAACAAATGGGAATTGGATTCCGAATTTCTTGTCCCCTTTTTCATATTGGGGGATTTCCAGAAGTAGACCACTTTTCCATACTAACAAACAAAAAATGTTATCTCTTCTGTTCAAAGCAGCGAAGTCTAGGTCACAGTTCCTTGGGATAAGTATTCCTCCTCATTCAAAGAAGCTGTTGTGCATTTTCCTCCAATGCCTCTGATTCTCAAAACAGTGAAAACAATCAAAGAAGACGAGACCCAAGTTATCCTGATTACCCCAGTGTAGTTGAAGCAGACATGTTTCCTTACCTGTTTCATGTAGACATTTGTTCAATGATAACTCTCCCACTCACTGCTCGTCTTCTGTCCCATAATGCTGGACATTTGCTGCATCTGAATCTGAGCATTCTCCACTTCCAGGCATGGCTTCTTGATGGTTCATGGAGTTAGTCACTCTGTTCTACAGTGATACAAAGAAAGATTCTTCCAGAAATATGCACCATCAAAAGTGAAGGTTTTCTTACTGGTGTAAAATCCAGAATGCTGTTCCCATTCTGTTTCATTTTCAGTTGTTCTGGTCTACCTGTTGTAACTAAGATAAATGGATCTATCACTTAGCGATCTGAAGGTTCATTCAGCTGCATTAATAGTTTTTCATGTCACTATTGTCTCTGTTTGCTTACCTTATCCCTGTAGGTTCATGAAAGGCCTTACACAGGCTTTTCCCATCAGTGAAAGAACTCCCTCCAATTTGGGACTTTAATTTGATTCTTAAAAATCTCATGTCTTCTCTTGAACTAATGGCAACTTACTCCTGTCTGAATCTGTCCATGAAAACAACCATTTTAGTGGTTATTACACCAGCCCACAGAGTCAGAGGAACTTGGGGCCCTAAGAGCAGACCCTCCTTCCATGGTATTCTACCAGGAAAGAATTTTCTTATAACCCTATTCCAGGTTTCTTCTTAAAATGTTTTCTGAATTTCATCTTAATC
The DNA here is from genome assembly GCF_049634645.1 of Pelodiscus sinensis. Lineage (NCBI taxonomy): Eukaryota > Metazoa > Chordata > Testudines > Trionychidae > Pelodiscus > Pelodiscus sinensis. Next base: position 53,995,118 of record NC_134714.1, read on the forward strand.
TAATCATTTACCTACCATTGTATTTTCCAAAACCATATATTTTCAACAAGGAGATCACTCTCCATACTATAGACATCAGGAGGGCATTATTTTTCCATCTAGATAGGATTAAATCATTTCATTTCATTAAACATCAAAAGAATGTTTGTGCTGTCAACATTCCACCCCTTATCAGTGTGTCTGCTCATTCTATGTGGTCACAATTTGCCTTTATGTCTGTCATTAAAAAATGCCCCAGTGTGTGAGATCTCCAAATCTACATGCTACATGATCTTCAGTACATATCTTCTGCAGGCACTATGTCTTAGCCAATGTGTCTAGAGCTGATGAGTCAATTGGCAATGTTCTGTGCTGGACTGGTTCTCAAAGCTTCTTGTTCCTTATGGGGATATCCTTAAGATTCACCCATAAAGTAAAGTGAAAGACCCATAGATACACTACTCAGGGAAAATAATTTCTCTTACCACATGCAATCACAGTAGATCTTCAATATGTGCATTCTATGGGTGCTCCACTACTGTCGTCTTCCCTTTTGCTATAGTTTTATGGGAGAGAAGGAGCTGAGGGTGGTTTGCCCATGCAGCTTGATACAGTCTTGAAGCAATACACAAGGTTGTTAGTATCAGATATGCAGGCATGAGCAAATGCTGAAAATGAAAATGTCCAATCAAATACAAGTGGAGCTCCTATATGGACACACATCTCAAAGAACTACAGTTACAAGGAATATTTACAAGGGCAAGGACTATCTCCTTTTTTATATCAGAGAGCAGGGTTTCTGTAATTAAGCTTTTTTATTTTGAAGATTTTTTTCAGGGTTTTTAATTTATGTAAAGCATCAGGTACAGAGGTGACTTTTAATATTAGAGATTAAAAATAAAATAATGGACAATATTAAGTATAGAATCCAGACTTGGCAGGTAATTCATAAGTATAGAATGTTTAGGCCCACGCCCTTATTCCAAGCTTTAGTTCACCTGAAATATCAAGTAACCTTCCCATTAAACTTCTTAAGAATTGCCAATAGTTCAGATATAAATTGTTGTGGGATATGTTATTTTTGCTAATACAATAATTTATTTCTTGTACTACAAGGTACTATGCACTGAATAAACTTAGAAGATGTGGCACCATGCATCATACCAAAACATGTAAAATTGAGCTTATTATCAAATAAAATAGTAATTTTTATATAGGTTTCTCTCAAACTTCAAGACAATTAGTATGAATCCAAAACAACAACAATGGAAGAAGAGGTGCCATTTGGTATATCCTGAAATGGCCATAAATGTTTTCTAACTGCAGACCATTTCTCCACTCAAATTGCATTCCTAAGTATCTAATTCTCATGCAGTGTAGTTAGGGAGCCTAAGCCAATACTTGGGGCTATGGATTTCACTGACTGGTAAGATGCCTAAATGGTAAATAGTATGATTTGATTCTATTTGCCAAAACACTGAAAATCAATGTTAAATGCGTGCCCTCCAAATCCTTTTCAATATAGCTTACTCATTATCCTTTCCTCTAAACGAGGTAGGTATTGAAGAAATCTGTTGTAGCAGAGAATTTTTTGAGATTTTTAAAAAAATTTTACTTTGAAAATGAGTTGTGAAGCTTACAGATGAAGGACTAATTCTAGGAGTTATGTTTTTATTTCTTAAATTGACCATAGTTGAATAGGTTGTTCTTCAGAGGGTTATAATATAGTAATATGGTATTTAATTATCAAGTCCTGTTTCCTTGTAATGGTTCTATAACAAGATCATAATTACCTTTTAGTATCATCATTGGCTGATGTAGTAACTTGGGCAATCCGTCTATGATTCACTCTTTGCAATTACTTTCACATTGTGGCCCAGAGATACACTCTGAAACATTGTGTAGGCACAGATTCCCTTGACAGTGATCCTGAATCCAATCCAGGAGTGTTTGCTTCCACGGCTCTAAAATTGAGTTTTAGTAGTTACAGACTCACAAACACCTCCAGTGAAGGCATTACAGGCACACCTGCAATCAATTGTTTGTGAGCCCTAATTTGATGATTACCTTTAGATAACTCAAATCCTTCCTTTCTGATGTTGCAAAATTGATAGATATCAATCCCATACTTGCTTCAGCAAGTTTTACTGTTCGCTTAGTTTTAGGGGACTCTGATTAGTGTTTTTCTAATTTCCTAATAGAAAATTTAAAAATTATGCATGTAATATTAAAACAAAGAATTCTTCACTCTAAAGTTTTTTCCTAGTTTATTCAGGTTTTCTATAATGTGCATTTATAATGATAAATATACAAAACCAACCCCCTTTCTTCTACCACACAACACAGTTAATTCTTTTTTTTATTTGCCTTTAAGTATTAAAATTTTGGGATATAAATTATATGTTTTTGGGGGGAGTGTGTGAGGGGCAGAGGGTGGTAAGTTCCACATAGGCTATGTCTAGACTGCAAGCCTCTTTCGAAAGAGGCTTTTTTGAAAGATACTTTTGAAAAAGCCTCTTTCGAAAAAGAGCGTCTAGACTGCAAGCGGAACTTTCAAAAAAGCAAGCTGCTTTTTCGAAAGAGCACCCAGGCAGTCTGGATGCTCTCTTTCGAAAACGCCCTGTTTGCAGTCAAGAACGCCTTTTTTCGAAAGAGCACTTTCGAAAAAAGGCGTTCTTCCTCGTGAAATTAGGTTTACTGCCATCGAAAGAAAAGCCGCATTCTTTCAATTTAATTTCGAAAGAACACGGCTGCAGTCTAGTATGTAGTAGGTGAAGTTTTTTAGAAAAAAAGGCTACTTTTTTCGAAAAAACCCCTGAGTCTGGACACAGCCATAGAGACTTAAGCAGTGCAATACTTAAGAGTTGTAAGGTACCTTACTATCCAGAGAAATCCACAACCCCAAGGTAGTGGCCTAGTCTCTCTAAACAATGTAGCATGAGAGTTAGATGCTTAGGAACAAAAGCCAGTAATTTGAGTGAAGAAATGCACAAAGTAAGTAATAGAACATGCTGGTAACAGTAGTGTGGCCTAAGTCTCACACCTCTCTCAAAATTGGGTGCTTAAACTAATTTTTTAGGTTAGACCTGGCCTTAGTCATCTGGGCTGATGTGAAGTGCTTTTTGCTACTTGGGAGTCTCAGCACTGAACACTTGTGCCAACACATATTTGCTAGAAACGCATGTGGGGAGAGGTGACGGTGAGAATGGCATCCCTTAGAACCTTTAGCTCAGTAGTCAGAGCACTCTCCCAGAATGTACGAGTACCGTTATCGCTGAACACTGGGCTAGTTGAGGCTACGTCTACATGGTGAAGGTTTGGCAATGAAAGTACTGTCCACATTCAAAAGTTGCCAAAAGTGAAAACCAGTCAAACCAGTTTTTCTGACTCCCATTGTCCACATTTCACTGCTGGCACCCTGTCTAAAGATAGAGCAAAGCAATGTGGGTAAGGATCAGTGCAGTGTTGCGGAAGGCAGAGCAGCACAGAAGTTTCTCCAGACCTTTCCTTGCAGCAGCAGTTTGCCTGCTGCTGTGATCGTAGTGCAGGGCAGAACAGGAACATTCCAATGATTTGTTCTTTGCTTGTTCCCCAAATGAAGCAGCTCTCTCAGGTGTTAGATACTTCCCACAGCTTTGAGAGGGGAAGGGACACATGCCTCCAGGGCACCAGAAATCACAAAACACTGAGGACACCATCAGGGCAGGCACTGTGGGATACTGGCAGAAGCCAGTTCTCTCAACAGAACAAACATCAGAGTCCATGTTGGCTTTTTGTTTACAATAAAGGAAAGGAGAAAAAAAAGTCTCTTGCAGGGGTGGAAGCTTTTTGTTGCCAAAACTGGGTATTTTTCCCAACAAAAGTTGCATTGTATTGTAAATGCTCTTGCTGTTTTGTCACAAGGCAGTTTTTTGTGACAAAACATGCCAGTGTAGACAAGGCCTGAGGAGAGTCTATTTCAGTCTCTTCTGTTAAAGCCATTCTACTGTATGTAAATAATATAATATATATTGGGCCAGAGAGAGAGAGGGATTTTATAGAGTTAATAGGTCATACACATGAGGCATGGGAAATCTAAGTAAAAATCTCTGCTTCTTATCAAGCAGAGAGGGGAAGTGAATCACATCCCAAATGAGATCATCATAGGGCTAAATATTTTAAGGGAGGCTGCTGCCTCCTTGGCCTCTGCTTTTTTGTGGGGATTTGTGTTTGCTTTGAGAATACCTTGTGGATCAAGCCCTGCACGCTGGCAGGGGAGCACCTTTGTTGAGGATCTCATTGAGGGTTACGTGTTGGATAGACACCCATCTGCCTAGACTAAGGTAGATGAACTCAGGCCCACTAGCAGAAATGTAGGCTCCTAAGTATTTTAGTCACCTCCAAGATTAGAGGGTATTGTGTGTATCATTAGACACCCAAGTCCATCATCTAGGTCAGGGATGGGGAACCTAGATGATGGACCCATGGTTGGGGACTGCACAAAAATGAGAAACAGAAGAAAAAAAAACCCCAAACGGGCCTTACTTAGGTTACCCACCCCTGGTCTAGGTGCTAAGGTGATAGCCTAATTCTTTTTGTGGATATGGGCCTTAGATCATATAACTAGCTATGAACTGGAAAAACAGTGGGGATTTTTTCTTCATTTTTGTTTTGGTGTTAAGTTGCTCACGATATGTTTACACTGCAAAAAAAAAGGCCCGCAGCACACCCAAGCAAGGATATTACAGACAAAACATACTTTCATCAAACTACCAAATATCTCAATGTACCTTGCCATGGATCAAAATGGAACATTTATTTCAAAGATATTCAAATATGAAGAAGCACATTGAGAATGGACTGTGTAGGTATGTCTATACTGCAATAAAAAAAATATGGTAGCGCATGAGTCAACATTTAGCTTTTAGCAGCAGGTTGGACTCTATGACCTTCTGGGGCCTATTCCAACCCTATGATTATGATTTTATGAACTGGTTCAAATTTCCAGAGCTAAAAAGAGCTTATACTGGAGCCCAATCTCTGAGACCCTTGGTTTCAGCTCAAGTAGGAAATAGTCACTGAATTTTTTAGCCCTGTAGTGCAAGCTCAATGGACCTAAGTCAGTTAATCCAAACTTTGAGACTCTTCTGACTCTTAATTACCTGTCATCTTGTCAAAGACTTCAGACTCCCATGTCCTTCCAGGTGCATGGTGTCCCTTACCTCATAGTACTGTCCCATGGCAGTGCCCCCCACACTCCGGGGTCTTCCCCTCCTGGGGAACCCCAACCTTTTATCCCTACCTTGTTTTAGTGGCTACTCATCATTGGCAAGGGCAGCCGTAATACCCCTCTGGGGTTGAAAGCAAGGCAGCCTTTGAGTTTGCTTGGTCAAAGCTCCCAGTGCTGCTTGCTCCTTCCCCAGCACTTCTCTTTCTCAGGTTCTCTGGCTAGTAGACAGCTAGGCTTCTGGAGTTGGAGCTAGAGTAAACTCCTCCAGAAACCCTTCGATTAGGGACTAGTCAGACCCTGATTGACTGTGTTGTCTAGCTCTCTTCTGATTGGGTCCCAGCTTCAGCCGTCACTCAGTGCTGTTTTAACCCCAGTGGACTAGTGCCCCATCACACAGGCAATGTAAAATGCTCACTGGGCATCATCGTTTTAGAAATAATAATTCAAAACTCCCTTCTGGGAAGAGTTGAATAGTTTTCATTTTTATATAAGCAAGATTAACAAATGTATTTCAGATGCTTTCCTGTAATAACATGTGTTATCAATTCAGCGACCAGAATGTAGAAGTGGCATTAACTCACATTGTTCCCCAGTATTCTCCTAGAAGTATTAAATCTAAATTATTTCCTACTTTGTTCATTTGTAATAAAATTGTGACTTTACTGAAATTAAGCCCAAAATTTGACCTATTATTCACTTTTTATGAAGTGCATGTAACTTGTATTTTACTTTTTCGTAAAATTTCCCCCTCATTTTGAGAGCATGGTATTTATCATATAATGCTCATTAGTTGAAGATTTGTTAATATCATTGCTGTTTTGTGGATTCAAATTAACCTAGCACAGAAAGGAAACTTGTATTTTCTCGATACACTCTCTATGCATTTTTGGACAAAATAACAATTATCTGCATCTTTAAGGATGCCTCTAGTCCTTAGCTTTGTTAGGTGGAGAGTCTAATTTCTACAGCATATTGCATGGTAAATGGAAGTGAGTAATCTAACAATTATAGTGCTGCAGATAAAATAATGTGTTTTATTCTTGATAGGCTGAATGTCCCTCTTATTCTAGCACTTCACTGACACACTAGTTCTTTTTTAATGTCATCTTAATGTATGCCTTCTAGTAGCTTGCTCTCTCATTGCAATTTGCTGGATACTTTTTATTCATTATAATCATGCTTTTATACCTCTTATTGTTTGTTTGTTTGGTGACTTACTCTGTATAATGTATAATATTGAACTCTCTAAAGTTCTTTGAGATATAATTTGTATGGAAAATGCTAAGGAAAGTGAAGTAGTATTATGTTTTTTCTATGTTTATGTCCTCAGAAATAGAATCTGTAGCTAAAATGAATGTAAATGGTGTAAATGTACTATAATCATAGTAATAATTAAATGGGAGTACGTTGGATAAGCAATTTAAGGATAAAACACATGACAGAGATAAATAGCATTAAGGTTATTTAGGTGCCTTTGCTGTACCATACTTTAACGTGGATTTATTTTGAAGTTTATCCTTGAATCTAGATTTCCTAGATTTCCAATTCTTGTTTTGTTTTGGAGATAATTACAGCTTTTCTGTAATGCATTTTACTCTTAAATTGTTGCTCAACCTGAACATCAGTTCAGAAAAATAAGAAAAATGTTAAACATTTCTATGCAAAGAAGCAAGTATTAAGATACTGAGATCATTGTGTGTGTTAATATTAAATATTATATATTTATTAATATCAAATGAGAATTTTTTTAAATTCATTCCTACATAAAAACATGCATGTAGAACATGTATTTTGTGAATGTATGTTACTACTGATAATGTATGTTACTAAAGTATGTCTTTTAAAAGCATATACTTTTGCACCATTAATATTGCTCTGTCAGCACTGTGATCCATTTTATTGAGGGCTTTCTGTTAATTAGTCGATATCTAGACTGCATATCTCTTAGTGACATTTAGGTATGTATACCTAGACATTGTAGTGAAAAGCTACATCTACTTTGTGATATGTCAGAGAAAGGCTCCTGCAAGGGGGAGGCAGGAAGTGGATAAAGCTTTTTTGTGCTGCCTCCCCCTGCCAGTACCTTTCTCCACTAGCTGGAGTGTTTCTCAGTGGCAAGGAAAGGTTTTGACATCTCCGTGTGGCAGGGAAAAGCTCCAGCAGCAGGAAGCTGCCAAAGCCTTTCCCAGATGACTTTGCTCCCACAGACATTCAGGTTGCTTTGAAGCAGGAAACTACATGTTAAAATTAGCAGTGTAGTCAGGGGTATTCACTACAGCATACACCTCGCTGGTCTAGCAACTCGAGTCTTATCTGGTTTCAAACCAGGGAGTTTGCTGGACCAGTGAAGGTCATTGCCATGGCTCCAAAGCTCCCAACCCAGCAGGGTCCCCGCCACTGAGCCCACTATTGCCAGCATGATAGGGCTCCTGGCTGCTAGACCTATTGCTGCCAGCCCAGAAGCTCCTGACCCCAGCAAGGCTGCTAGCCCTGATGCCACTGACCTGGTAGGGCTCCGAACAGACACCAACCCTCCTGCCTTTGGACTCCCAGCCACTGGGGCTCCCTGGTCCAGGAACATCCATGGTCTTGCCAGACCAGAGAGTCTCAGTTTGGAGAGGTTCAGTTTGTACTTGGAGCAAGTAGAGAGCCCTAGAGGGTACATACCTATAAAATTCAGATGTATCTTTACTTGTGTAAACAGCACCTCCCTATCTACTTTGCTATTTTTGTCTGAGCAAGGGATGTATATTATGTATATACTCTACATGGTGCTGAAAGGAGTGTACAATATAGACATATGTTCAGTGTGATGCAGTAAAAATGATCTTTTACAATGAACATCAATAAAAGTCCTGGGTTTACAGTTGTCAGTGTTTCAGGCTCTTTGTAGTTCTGCTGTATTAGCCAAAATTATAGTATTTTGAATCCAGTTTGATCATTTAGGAAAGTGGCTAGAGTGGTTGCAAGTTATTTTTATATAATTTTTTTATTTGTTTCGTACACCCTAGTACTTGTTTGAAGGTTTGCTTAGTATTCTGTATGAAGTTTCATTTAATTATATGAGGTTGACACACTTTTTACCTATATGATTAGATGAGCAGAGTTCCCTTAAATTTCTGTGTCTCCCTCCCATCTCAGAAAATTTAAGAAGACACTACAATTTTTGTCTAGATTTATGCTTAGAATGTAAAACTATTCTAGTAAGAAAATCATTACCTAAAATGAGGCGTATAAGCCATAGCTACTCCTCTTGCACATAGAGAAACACGCTTTGTAAAAGTTCCTCAAATGAGTACTCATCAGCTACTGCTGCTTGACCAGCGGTGTTATTTGTACACTCTCATGTACTACATTTCAGCAAGGCAATCATACTCTCAATGAAATTACTGTGGATGAGAAGCCATCAGCATAGTACTCAAGCTATAAAGAACTAAGTTCCATTATGACTTCAAGGATAGTTTTCCTCATCTCCTCATCCCCCCCTATTAGAAGGAAGTCACTTCCAGATGCCAAGCTTTGGAAGACAAGGTGGGTAAGGTGTTATCATTGAACAGACCAATTTCTGTTGATCAGAGAGAAAAGCTTTTGAACTCTTTAGATCTGGGAAACTTACTACTGCCAGTAGGTACCTGTGGCTGGCCCATGCCAGCTAACTCAGGTTCATGGGGCTTGTTTCGATGCAGTGTAGACTTCTGAGCTTGGGATGATTCTCAAGCTGTGGGACTCATCTACCTTGCAAGATCCTAGACCTTGGGCTCGAAACACAGCCCAAAAGTGTACACTACAGTTGAAACAGCTCCTGCAACCCTGAGTCAGCTGGCACAAGCCAGCTTCTGGTTTTTGATTGTGGTGTAGATATACTCAGAGTGTTACAGCTAAATGCAAGATGGAACAGATTGTTTAGCGTAAATAGTTAATACGCATTTCAAGGGACCATTCAAGATGAAGTGGCCCTTTAACATCACTTGGTCATAAGGAGGAAGGCTAGAGGGAGCAAGGGTTGTATTAAGTCATAAATTCAATGTCCATGATTTTTAGTGTCTATCAGAGTTATGAACTGAAGGTCACAGATTCGCCTTTTGAAAGAGTTGTGCAGGTTTCCTTTAAGTGTATGGACTGATAGTCTGCTGCAGTGATCATTTTATATAAGGTTCAGGGGGTAGCCGAGTTAGTCTGTACAGGCAGTACCCTACTTATGCGGATCCGACTTACGTCAGATCCGCACTTACGAACGGGGCTTTCTCGCCCCGGAGCTCGCAGGCAGCGGTCCGCCACCTCAACCACCGGGGCGAGAAAAGCTGCTCCCGGTGCCCCTTGTCTGCTGGGGACCGTCTCCAGCAGACCAGGGGCACCGCGAGCAAAGCCGCAGCCACGGCGGGTTCCCGCGCCAGAGCAAAGCCTCAGAGGCGCGGCACCCCCGTGTCTCTGGTCTGCTGGGGGGGGGGGGGGTGGTGCAGCTAGTGTGCCCCTCCCCCTCAGCAGACCAGGCTTTTGTTGTGGATCCTGGGGCAGAGCAGCTGGGGCGCTGCCAGTTAGTCCCGCAGCGCCGCTCTGGGCACTACTGGACCAACCCGGCAGCACCCCAGCTGCTCTGCCCCAGGCATCCTGATTCAGCCGCTGCTGGTCAGTTTCAGCAGCGGCTGAATCAGGACGCCTGAGGCAGAGCAGCTGGGGTGCTGCTGGGTTGGTCCAGTAGCGCCGAGGAGCGGTACTACTGGAGCAACCCAGCAGCACCCCAGCTGCTCTGCCCCAGGTGTCCCCAAGTCAGCCACTGCTGAAACTGACCAGCGCTGACTACAGGAAGCCCGAGGCACAGTTGCTCTGCCTGGGGCTTCCTGGAGTCAGCCGCTGATCAGTTTCAGCAGCAGCCGACTTGGGGACTTGGGTTTCTTAAGTTGAATCTGTATGTAAGTCAGAACTGGCGGTCAGTTTCAGCAGCGGCTGAATCTGGACTCCAGTTCTGACTTACATACAGATTCAGCTTAAGAACAAACCTACAGTCCCTATCTTGTACGTAACCCAGGGACTGCCTGTACAGGATAAACTTAAAAAACAAGAAATGGTCTGGTAGCAGTTTATAGAGTAACAAAACATGTAGATGGTATCATGAGCTTTCATGGGCACAGCCCACTTCTTCAGATGACCAGTGATGCCATCTACATGTTTTGTGCTACCAGACCATTTGTTGTTTTTTAAATTTACGTAAGGTGTTTACTCACAGGTGATTTGGTACTTTTGCATTTTATCATTTTCCTGTTAGAGTTAATTTGAAAGTGATTGTCTGTTTTCATAAATATAGATGCTATGGGGCATCTGATTACAGGCATTTATAGAAACTATGGATCTTGAAAGGTGTACTGTGGAGGTGTTGATCATTGTATTAGTGGAAATATGTTTATAGATTTTGCATCTATTGCTCTGGCAGGTCATGTTGCCTCTTTGAGTTGGAGTGTCCTGGTTTGTGGCAATTTTGTTTCTGACGATTATCATGGAGAAGTTTGGGGATTGTTTGAGGGCTGAAAGAGGGGCATTAAGGAAAGACTTCTTTTGGAATGGGATCTCCAGTGACGTAGTAGTTTGGTGGTACCCATAGGATTTCCAGCTTGGGGTGGTAGTTGACAGCTAGTGGTATGCAGTCAGAGGGGGGGGGGTTATGTCTGTATTGAAGCATATTTTGTTGCTATATTTGGGTGACCTATTCTGAGATGCAATCTAATTCTCTTATGGCGTGTCTGTGGTGAAGGTGGGTTTCAGTGTATTAAAGTGTAAATCCTGGACTTTCACTTTTGAGCATATTCTGAGGTATCTGAATGCCTGGCTGCAGAGAACAGATTTCTTGGTGTTAAGTGTGGTTTCTTGTGTGTAATTTTCTATAGGGTTCCATTGTTGAAACTGATTGTGGTATCAAGGAAGTCAATGTTTGTGTGGGTTTCCAGAGTGAATTTAATGGATGGATTGTAGTTGCTGAAGTTCTGGTGGAAATCTGTGAAGGAGTTGCAGATGTCCAGAAGATGAAAATATCATCTGTGTAAGTATGTCACTGGCTTCTTGGTGCACTTGGTTCAGAAATTCTTCCTTAAGGTAGACTATGAAGAGGTTGCTTAATTGGGGAGCCATCCTAGTAGACATGGTTGTTGCCATGGTTTGGACAAAGTGTTGTTGAATATAAAATTGTTATATGTGGAATGGATAAGTTTGGTGATGGGTTTGGGGTGGATATCTGAGGGCTGTCGATTGTTTTGCAAATATTTGAAGCAGGCAGCTATGCTGTCATTGAGAGAGGTTGGTGTAAAGGTAGGTGACATCCATAATGGCAACGGGCTGTTAATTCTGAGGTGTTTTGTGAAGGAACTCAGTTGGAGAACAAGGATGGTTTCTCTGAGCCTCAATATTATTTCAAGTAATGTGCTGTGGCCAGATGTGATAAGTTTGTCTGGGTTTCCTTTTTTGTGATTCTTGCGAAGCATATCGGTTCGTAGGAGAAATATTTGTAGACTTTCTCTTGGCATTGTTTCGGGAAGGATTTGATGATATCCTTGCATTTCTGGGTATACTGTGGTGTGCCTCTTGAATTCTTTATAGTAGGTGATTCCAAAGAGTTACTATTGACATAGTTATCACAGCTGATGACTGCTGTGGAGCCTGCTGGATTGAGCACTGTCTATTGGTTAGATTTCAGGGACAGTACAGCTGACCTCTTGGCAACAGAGAGATTGTGGTGGATGTGATGCTGAAAGATTTCTGTCATTTTTTCTCCCTGAAGTAATCATTATAATGACCATCAGCATGGTTTCCTCCACTTGTTGGTATCCAACTGAATTATTCTTTTTTCTTATTGTCAGTGGTTGCGTGATATTTGTGAATGGTGTTGTCATTGTTGCGAAGTCAGCAGAAGAATTTTTCTAGTTTTCCATATATTACTATAATATCACATTACATGGTGGGGAAAAGTTCAGTCAGGGTATGTCTACACTAGCCCCCTAGTTCGATCTAGGGAAGCTAATGAGGGTGACCGAACTAAGGGGTTAGTTTAGATATACCCTCAGAGAGTACAGATAAAGTGTTCTGTATTGTCCATATGGTGGGTACTGTTGCTTTGGTTTATCTTGGAAGTAGTGCTCTGTGGTTTGTGAAGTAGCTGTAGTTGGTTCCTCTTTGTATTAAATGGCTGTCATTAGGTGTTTTGATAGATGTTTGGGATTTCTTGCCTGATTTCGAGATAAATCTCTTGAATATCTGTTTTCCCTCTCCATATGATTAGAATAGCGTTACCAAGCCATTTCACATAGAATGGTTACTGAAATATGCATTAGCTACTTATGCTAAATGTTCTGTTCTATTGTATTTAGCTATGAAACTCTGATTGTTACCCAGATATGACAAAGAGTTGTGTGAAAGCTAGAAAGCTTGTCTTTCTCATTAACAGAAGTTGATCCAGTAAAGCATATTAGCACACCTGCCTGGGCTCTCTAATAGCCTGGGACTGACACAGGTACAACACTTCTTACAAGCTTTGGAAGACTTATTTATAATTATAATATCAATAGCTGGTTTCTACACAATTTCCATAAGGATGTGTGTTAGCACCTCTTGTGGTTATGTCCTGTTTACGAGACTACTATTGAGAGGTGTGGACTATTTTATCCTTCCTGTAGCATGTATTTCATCCTGGATGTTTGTACTTTTATTTGCTAACAGTTAAAAATGTGTGCAGTGACCTATCCAAAATCTCTGTGTCTTATACATTACAGAAATTGTTTTTTGCTCATATTGCAATATGTGTTCTGTGTTTCACTCATGTTCCTTGGCACAAAAGTTTCTGAATTATCTTTTTAGTTGTTCATTGATGTATTAAAAGAATAAAACTGTGTGTGTGTTTGTACCTGGATCTCTTGTGTGAACAGATGCACATTAAAATATATATAAAACATGAAGAATTGAGTCAAACAATTTCTGCAACTCATGCATAAATTTGTAGAGCTCATAGGTCATTTACCATCTGAATGTTAGTGACATGCAGAAACACCAATCAAACTAAACAGAAGTACTCAGTATTAGAGTTGTCACAAGCTGCCTCCAAAACTCCCTAGTCTTGCTCTGTCATGTTACTGAAAGTATCTCAAACTCACTCCTGTTCTTCTATGACTTCAAAGAAAAGTGGTTTAATAGGTTAATCAGGAAAAAATAGAAAGGGGGAAATATAAAATATGTATATTACTTGGAGTCATTTCCATCCATCGCTTCTAGATCTATTTGCTGTTCCTGCTTGCAGGATTCTAAACTGTAAAGCGAGACAGTCTCGGACATCTCTGTGTACCTGGTCTTTTCACTTTCAGTAATTCTAATGAACCTATTTTACTCTCACTGAAGTGTAAGGAGAAGGTAGGAAATCTTCAGTGTAATTTTTCAGTCAGAGATGTGGTTGTCTTCTTGGTTTGACCCAGGGCTTCCTAAAGGTTTATCTACACAAACGTATATCAATACCCAGAAGTTGACATTATAAAAATTGAAAAAGATTATTCATACTACTCTCTGTGGTGACAGATCAGGTCCATTTTGGGGTTATCATCATTGAAAATATGAGCATTGCATTGTGGGTATGTACCCCACAGTGCAGGGTGACACTTCCTGTTGCAAGGTGTTGTGAGAAGGCTGAATGGAGTGCTGTGCTCTGTGTTCTGTCATGCATTGCTTTCTCCCTCAGCTCACCACTAGATTTTTTTTCATGCCATTTTTTTTTCAACAGCCATTCTAAATTATGCACCCTGGAGTGCTGGATCTTACACTTTTCTCCTGTGCTCTGTTAACTATCATGAGGACATCGCATATGGGAGCTCAGTTACTGACAGGAAGACATTCTGTGTGACATGGATAGCAGAAACTTTATATTGCTTTTTAGCATTCACATGGCAGCAGCATAGAGGAGTCCTTTGCAATGGGCTAGAGAAGCCAGCACTGAATGGTGGGATTGTATCACTATGTGGGTGTAGTTTGAAGATCAGAGACTACATAATTTTCGGATGTGGAACGTCACCTTCATGGAGCTGTGTGCTGAGCTAGCCCCAAGTGTATAGCACAAGGACACCAGGAAAAAGCACACATGCTCAACAGAGAAGTGTGTGGCAATCACTGTCTGGAAGCTGGTGACTCTAGACTAGTCACAAATACATTTGTACTGAGAAAGTCAACTGCTGGGCTGCATTAATGCAAATATGCATGTTAATACATCACATCCTGCTACAAAGGACTATGACTCTGGGGAAAGTGTGTGGAAAAAGTGGATGGCTTTGCAGATATACATTTCCATAACTGGTGGAGGGGAGATGATAGATGGTACACACACTACAATTTTAGCACGAGATCACCTTTGACAGATTAAAGGCACACTGGCATTCCCTTTATGGCAGATTAAACATTAATGAGGAAAATATTGCCATGGTTGCAGCTGCACACTGCACTCTGCATAATCTCTGTAAAGCTAAGGATAAAATGTTTGCTCAGGGGTGGAGTGCGGAAACAGTGTTTGGTTTTTGAAGCCTTGTCTATATTGGCACTCTTGGTGACAAAACAGTGAGAGCAGTGTGACTTTTGTTGGAAAGAACACCCAATTTTGGTGACAAAACTTCCAGCCCTGCGAGAGACTTTTTCCCCCCCCTCTCTTCATTGTTGACAAAGAGCCAGTGTGGACTTTGTTCCTTGTTTTGTCCAGAAAAGTGGTTTCTTCCAGATCCCACAATGCCTGTCCTGATAGCTGTGCTCAGTGTTTTGTGATCTCTGTTGCCCTGGCATGCACTTGTCTCCTTTCAAAGCTCTGGAAAGTATCAGACAGCTAAATGAGATGCTCCATTTGTTTGTTTCCCAAAGAGCAAATAATTGGAATGCTTCCGTTCTGTCCTGATCTAGAAACATAGCAGCAAAAGTAGACTGCTGCTGCAGGAGGAGGGCTGGAGAGACTGCTGTGCTATTTTGACTTCCTCAGCACGAAGAACTCACAGAGCTATGAGAATCAGCTGTACCTTTCCATAGCATGCACTGTGGGATGCCTACCCACATTGTTGATAGGGTACTAGAAATGTGGCCATGAAATATTGACCATGAGGCAGAAAGATTGGTTTTCACTTTTGGTGACTTGCATGTCGACAGCACTTTTGTCGTCAAACCTTCCCAGCATAGCCTGAGGAGCCCAGAGAACAGCAATTAAAATCAGATTTCTTTGAGGAAACAGTTTGGCAATGATCAGCAGGAGTGTATCTCTGTTAGAGTTGCTTCAATGGTACATTCCATGTATTTTTCCTAGGAAGCTATGTTGATATATGGGGCCACATACCCCAGTAAGAAAATTATTCAAATGTGTGTACGTGTATTCGTAGTTTTTGTAATGTGAATTTGTAGAAAACAAAATAAAGATGATTTTACCATTGCCTTTATATATCAAGAAACAGTACACTGAAACTCACCAAAACACAGATACTGACTGGGAAAGAGGGGACTTGGAAAGGGCAAACCTTCACAACTGTGTGTAAGTCCAGCTATCTTTGTGAAAGTTGTCCAAAGTGGTGGAGTAAAGGGGAAACCGATGAGTCCCAGAAAGTGGAAAGAAATGTGTGTAGGGGTGGGAGTAGCATGGTAAAGAACTGTGTATGTGCTGCAGTGAAGGTTGAGCCTGAATCTGCTCACTCTACAGCACTGTTAAAGATTTGAGCTTCTCTGTTTTCTTCTCCATTACTTCTATCATCGACTCATATGCATCCTTAGCAAATGCTTGACTCTCTTTTCTGTCCTTCCTTTTGGCTTCCCAGAACTAATTTTCTGTAGTGGAACATTGCAATACCTCCCAGAACATGTCATCTTTGCTGTATCTTGGCAGTTTTCTTATCTGGCAGAGACGGTTGGTGGGATGCATAGGTGATTCTGAAGGTCACATCTGGTAAAGCACAGGGAACAGTGCACAGAATATTCAAGAATGGCACTGAAATATTTCAATGATATGCACTTTTTGCAACATGCCATTTTTTTTCACTGACCCTTGCCAGGCACACATCTTTGCAAACATCCAAAGCATAGTATATGTTAATGGGGGAAAGAGGGCTCCACGTGGATAACAGAACATAGTCTTTGTGGAGGTTGTGATGCAGCCTTATAGGGGACAAAGTCTAAAAGTATCCCATACTTCTCCACAGGTGGAGATCATTCTAGCAGATATCTCACTATTGAAGGTAAGCAGGGAAACCAGGATACATCTACTGCATGCTTGCAGCTTCCACCCTGCTGTGTATGCACGTCACCTATCTGCCACTTTGGTCCCTGCACAAGTGATTGCAGAATGGTGTGGGACAGTGCCCTGCAATGGGAGAAAAAACAAAGCTGCATTGCTACAGAATCTGCGGCGCAGAAGATTGACAAGTGCTTCCAGGAAACTTTCCTGGAGATTTCTGGAGGATTCCCATGATGTTGGCATGCATCAATAACCTATTCCCCATTTAGCTATACAAGGAAATGTCTAGGTCACAGAAACACTGCCAGCCTTCTTCATTTCTATACCATAAACCCACTTGCATACTAGACAAACTATAGCTACTTATTCTCCATCTCATATCCTGCTTCCTGTTCTCTGGAGAAGAACTGCTGAGATGAGCTGGGTACCTCAGGAGTGGCGAAGAGTTCCTGGCTGCCTGCAACACCAGATAACCCCACCGGGAGTTCCACAATCTTGTCTAACCACCTAGCCCCATACCTAGCACCTCAGTAGCACATCAGAAACTTTGTCCTCTGGGTTAGGATCTCCACCTTTGTGCCTCTGAAATATCCATGGGGCTCTTGGTTTCTTTACAGAAACAGCACACAGCTTGTCTCATTTGCTTTATGGTCGATCTACCTCTGCTCTTTTATTGTCAATCTATACTGCAGTATAGCCCAATCATCTCCCTTTTTGCATGAGCTTGAGAAAAGTGCCCATAGAATCAAATGCAGCCTCCTCTCCCCAGATACTCATCTGGTTCCAACAGCTCTACAGTGTCTCAAGCAGGAGAGCATTTGGTGTGATCACAAACAATGGTCATCCTGGGAAGATGTAATCAGACATCTCTACGCTGAGCTAGCAAGCAGGAAATGGAATTTTCCCAGGGCTTACAAGGGGGAAGGATGGATTATTATTTATCTGGCTGCAGATAAACTGCTGACCAGAGTGGTCAGATCAGTGGTTTTGGGACACTTCCTTGAGGCCAAAGAAAGCAATTAAAGCAGGCACAACTCTTTGTTGATAGTAAAGGAAAGGGAAAAGACAAAAGTCTGTCATAGGGATAAAATAATGTTGTTGCCAAAATCAGGTATTTTTTCAAAAAAAAGTTGTATCACAATGTGTACACACACAGGCTGGCTGTGTCTACACTGAGCCACTTATTCCGGAAAATCAGCCGCTTTTCCGGAATAAGCTGCGAGCTGTCTACACTGGCCCTTGAATTCCAGAAAAGCAATTATGCTCTACTGTACGAAATTAGCCGCTATTCCGGAAAAACTATTCTGCTCCCGCTCGGGCATAAGTCCTTATTCCGGAACACTGTTCCGGAAAAGGGCCAGTGTAGACAGCCCAGCAGTCTTTTCCGGAAAAGCGTCTGTGGCCAAGGTAGACGCGCTTTTCCGGAAAAGACTGCTGGGCTGTCTACACTGGCCCTTTTCCGGAACAGTGTTCCGGAATAAGGACTTATGCCCGAGCGGGAGCAGAATAGTTTTTCCGGAATAGCGGCTGGTTTTGTACAGTAGAGCATCGTTACTTTTCCAGAAATTCAAGGGCCAGTGTAGACCGCTCGCAGCTTATTCCGGAAAAGCGGCTGATTTTCCGGAATAAGTGGCCCAGTGTAAACACAGCCACACTGTTTTGTTGCCAAAAGTCAGGTTATGACATAACTTGGTAGTACAAATGAAAAAAGACAGTGAAGGTTTTGGGAAACAGAGTTCACTCTGGCTGGGCATCCTCAATTATCCTGTGCTAAGGTCAGGTAGTCTGCTTTATCTCATACATATGATATGATATCATAGTTGCATGATACCATTTATGTTTTCTCAAAGGTGCTGCAGAACCTTTTTTTTTTTTTTTTTTTGGCTTTAGCTCAGATGCTCTTGTTTAACAAAGTTATGGAAGGTTTTCATACTGTCAGACTTTTTCCTTAAGGCCTCTAAGGTAACAAATTGCTTCTCATTCTTGTAGCTACTGGGATACCAAACCAGATGACATTTCAGAAGAGAGAATATTTTTTGCTTGAAGAGTCTTCTTATATTACCACATTACTGTTAATAAAGGTGATTATTTTTGCTGTTTTTTCTGGGGGCTGCTTCTTGCTGAAGAAACTCTAAATTATGTGATTCATTCATTCACTGTGAGAAGAAGTCCTAAAACATGTGCACTAACCTATCTTGAGTTTGCTTCTTCCAGTTCTGCTGCTAGGCTCTTCTAGTGCTCTACTGCTAAAGAGAACTCTAATTTCAAGCCTCCCATATTGGATTCTTCAATGACACAAGACCTGACATTTATTACAAGAATGGCCTTGTAATTTTACTAATCTGTTAATATAGGAAAGTGCTATCAAAATCTATTGTTTAGCTCAATCTATTGACTGCTTACCTAAAAGGGAGGCTCAGAATCAAAACAGAATGCATATAAAGATAGCATACATTTTGAGTGGATTGGTACCTGTATTCAAAGAAGTTTTGTTCTGGTCTTTAACCCTTCTTGGGTTGTTGTTATGGACCAAATAGGTTTCATTAAAAACATCAAATGTATCCCTTTCTTTCAGCATACATAAAGTCAGCTAGAGTATAATGTCAGTCGAGAAATGAAAGTTTCAGATGTTACATTTTTCTCCAGGATGACTCAGGCTTCAGGCTTCATAGGATTGTCACTTTTCAGACCACTATCTTTATATTCTCTTTCCTCCATTAACTAAGTACCATGGTTTTCTAAACCAAAAAGTTAATGTCACTGCTATACAGATTTCAGAATTGAAGTATTTGCCTTTTTTCTGATTAGTTAATGATTCAGACAGTCTCCTTTTCCTTTAATAAATTACTTAGTTCTGTGAAAGTCCACTTTCTTGTTTGCTATGACCAAACAAGCTAAGGTTTTTCATAATATAGAAATTAATACCTTTCTCAAACACATTTTGAGACTAATCCAGCATCAGAAAATAATTGCCATATTTGGTTCTTGTTTGAAAAAGCATGGGAATTTCTCTCTCAAAATATTATTCTTTGTAATGAAACCAGGAAATCTTGGGCCCTACTTTGCAACAGAGACCTGGAGGTGAAGGGAGGTAACTGGGATCCTGAGAGGTGCAGGATGGCAACTAAGGTGCTAGGTATGGGGCTAGGAGCCTAGTTTGCACATCTATGTCTTCCAGAACTAACTGTGCTAGCCAATAGCATCAGGCTATAGGTGCCCCAAAAGCGTGGGGCCCAAAGCAATCGCTCTGATTCGCCAGTACCCATAAATCACCTAACTAGTTTCCATTAAGTAAGACTTAGAAAAACTAAGCAAAAAAGGCCCAAATGGAACAGCAAAGAGCATAAACAAAAGATTATCTGAAATTCTGTAGTGGAAGAAAAGCACTTAAGATAAAATAGAAATCACGAAGAAGAAAACAAAAGTATTAATTGCTATCATCCTTACTGAAATTGAAGTATAGAAATTCCAATATCATCAGAATCAGTTTCTTTCAAACTTGGCCTACAGTGTTGAATTTCATTTTCATTTTGCCTAAAGATTGTAATAAAACTTGAGAGAAAGCATTTATAGTTTATGTTCTAATGAAATCTTAGAAATAACTTATTGGTTTTAGTTTTCTTTCTTGAAATATAGGACAGAAAAGATAATCGGGCTCTTGACAGTCCTGCTGGAAAATTTAGAGATCCTTTACCAAATATCACAAACTGCAAAAGTTAATTTTGGCTGATGCTTCTGGGAGGGCGAGTGCAACAGGCAGCTATTATTCCCATTCTATAAAGGTACTGATACTTAAGTCCTTGTGGTCTAACGTGGTACACGGAAATGTTCAATTAGGATGTCCCAATACACTTCAGTTCTTTGATTTCTGACACCTCTATTTGTACAAACTATTCCTATATTTATTATAGCTAACGTTTTAAAGTAACATTTTTATCATTTCTTGATGTAAGAGAGGTGAGGGTAATTGAGTTGTGAGCTGGTGGCTTGTGTAGGATACAAAGTCAAGTCCTTTCTGGGGTTTGACTTTATTACCAACAAATGAACAAAAAGATGACAGAGTGCAGCCCAAGAACAAAATTTTGGCCACAAATTTGACACATTTTGTCAGTGGCAAATTTCCATTGTGAGCCCAGAATTTCCATTTTCCATTCTTTAGTGAGCCCAGAATTTCATTCCATTTTTTTTTTTTTTTGTTCCTAGGCTTGGTTGCACCTAGCATTTCTAGCTGTCAACTGCTTAGCCCACATCATAGATTCTCTGGCTCAGAACATCTAAAATCTGAATCCTCTTTAGTCCTCTTTTAACCCCAAAACAGTGCTGTGGAGGACCCCTTTTCTGCCCTCTCCTCATCACTTACCTTGATCTCTGAAACCTCAGATTTGGGCTGCTCAGCACCTGGAACTTCCATCCAATCATGTGATGTATCTTGGATGGAAGCTTGAGGCATGTAGGTAAGAATAGCAGTAAATGGGTTTCTGGCATGGGGTGGTGTTAATGTGGCCATCATGTAATTGTACTGTAGTGTCAAGGAAATGGATCTCCTGTGTGAACAGGTCCAGGCTAAAGTTGATGGTGGGGTGGAAGTTGTTGAAACCCCTGTGGAATTCTTCAAGGGTGTCTTTCCCGTGGGTCCATATGATGATGTCATCAATGTAGCATAAACAGAGGAAGGGTGATAGGAAACGAGAGCCAAGGAAACATTGCTCGAGGCCATCCATAAAAATGTTGGCATATTGTTGGGCCATGCAGGTGCCCATGCAATGCCATTGACTTGAAGGTATGAGTTGTCCCCAAATTGGAAATAGTTTGGGTGAGGACAAAGTGGATGAAAGACAAACATGTCAAGACCTGACACATTTCCTGGATAGATATATGGACCAGAAAGGTCACCGAGGATGCCTGCATCCTCTTTGAGTAAACGATGACACTAGCTTTCGCTAGCTTTGACAAAGTTCTGCTGCAATCTGCAAGATTGTGAAATCTGAGCCCAGCTCCAGAGATTCTGCTTGTGAGTCACCTGCAATAGAATCAAAGTGAGGAAGCACTCAAAGAAAGAAATGGTTGCCCGTCTTTCGTAGCCCTTATTATTCAAGATGTGTTGTTCATGTCCATTCCATCCTCTGTCGTCTACCTCGCTGCCAGAGTTGTCAGGAAATAAGGAATGACTGTTTGTGAGTGTTTGCATGTCCACAGGGGAATGGATAGGAGCAAGACATCTCAAAGAACAGCCAGTTATGGAAGATGGGTAACCATTTTTTCTGCTGGCAGTTTAAAATAATTAAGATTGCATCAGAGTTCCTCAACTCTTTTCTCTGCCACTTCCTTCCCAATTTCAATTACTGTGAATCAACAGTCATTTGGACTCATAGTCAGTGTATCTTTTTTATTTCAGCCCTTTTATGAAATTCCACATTCTGGTCATATCGAAATCTTTCTGCATTTATCTTTACAATCCCTTCACATTCTAGTTGTTCTTCTCTCTTTTGATTGTCAAACACAAATTTCCGTTCCTGATCTTTAAAATTCTTTGCAGTTTAAGTCATTGCTGTTTATCCAGTGTCTTCTTTTCGCATGTTGTCACTTGCCACTTTTTTTCTGCCAACCATGACAACCTGTCTCACTTATATGTCTACTTCTCCCATAAGAACTGTCATTACTGTACCTAGTGAAAATAGCAAGATGGGCAGTCAATCATTACATTAAGATTATTTCTATCTCCTTTAAAACACCAAAAACAAAAAAGAAACAACAAAAAGCTTTCTGAATCTTTCCTGGAATACACTTAGCTTAAGAATGCATACACACTTTGTTCCTACGATTGCCACCTGTATCTGCTCCTGTATTTTATGCACCCTGTTCCATCTTGTCTCTAGAC
Source organism: Pelodiscus sinensis (assembly GCF_049634645.1). NCBI lineage: Eukaryota > Metazoa > Chordata > Testudines > Trionychidae > Pelodiscus > Pelodiscus sinensis. Next base: position 54,017,402 of record NC_134714.1, read on the forward strand.
TGTGAACCTATCAGGGCAGGGAATGTCTTCCATTTATGTTTGTACAATGTCCAACTCCATGTGGGGAGTGTGAAAGCTACTGTTCTACAATAATAGTTACAAAATTGCTCCTCTTCCCACTATTATGGCTTTATTTAAATCTCCCCCTCTCCCGCCCACTGATTTCCATGTCACTGACTTTTTTCTTGTCTTTATTGTGGATAAAAGTAAAAGACAAGATATGTTTTTCTGCCAAGCAAATTTTGCAGAATCTCTTGAACTTCATTGATGTATTATAGACATATTTAGAGGTGCTCAGCATTTCTGAATATTAGGCTATCTAAGCTTGGTTTTAGGCTGTATTATGTCTCTACCACCATGATGGATATCAACTGGAGATGTGGTTGCTCAGCATTTGTAAAAATAAGGTCCCTGGTCTTAAATTGTTTTGCTAATAAAAGAAAATTAATTTACATTTCTGAACATTAATTCATATTGAGGATGGAGATATTTTTATCTATATCAAAGGATGTACCAAACATATTAGCAGAATAGTCTTCCAGCTAAGAGTTTGTTTGGAGTGCATTTTGTATACATGCCATATTAAATATTAGCTGTATTTTCTGCACTGTTGGTGTGCATAGCTATATAAATATATTTGGGGGTTATTTTTAGGTGTGCAGACAGCATATTTTTGTACAGAACGAAAAAAATATTTAAAGTACATAGACCATCCTTTTTAGTGTTATACATCTTATAATAGCTAGTTTATGCTGATTTAATTTCTTCCCTGAGAACACTTTCAAGGGCATGTTTGATTAGATTGATCAAACTTAATGAATATGTATATGTATTGGACTAAATTGTAGGCCTCATTTAAAAATAAACTCCCCTGTGTGTATGATATTATACTAGGTTACAATGAAAGAATGGGGCCAGTGTTAAGGTGGGATTCCAGGAGATTTAAATTAACTCTGTTAATACAGTTGTAAATGTGAAACCATTGCAATTTTGGACTTGAACCACCAATACTTAAAATATGTGTATTGGTGAGAGAGATTAGTGAATTACAACTCTTCAAAAGTAATATTCGTTATATCTGTTTTCCTTCTCCTGTTAACTCAAAATACTGATTCAAACAGGAATTGTTAAATTAAAAAACATGGTATTCAGGTCAAAACCAGTTTTATCTAAAGGTGGAATTACCCTATAACTTGGGCAAGGAATGTTTGTACAGCTGAAGAGGATTAGTAGTTAAGTATTTTGGTGTAAATGTTTTCTATAAATGTAATCCTAATATTAATATCCTAAAAGACCAATATCCTCTTCCAAGTTAGAATAAGCCAACTTCTCTAGCAGGTATAATATAAACAACACAATAGATTTTATTCATACTTAAATGATAAAGAAATTGCTCAAAAAGATGCCTTTATTTCTTTCCATTTCCTATTATTCAACCCACTTCAAATATATATGGTTATCTAAAGTGCTGATGAAATATTATAAAAATGACACTGTAATATGGCTTCATCTGGGGGGGTTCAATATTTGTTGCCTTTTAAATGTGCTCAGTTTACAGATAAGGAAAAAATGGTTTGTTTCTAATGACTATCCTTGTGAAAGATCAGTCTTGGTTCTTATCACAATAACAAGATGGGTCAGTAATCTAGGAGCCATGAAAGCAGACCCTCCTTATACAGTATTTGTCAAATGGAAAGTTTCATTTAGGGTTTATCCCACATTCCTCCCCATTATTATTTCTGAGTTCCACAGAAATCAATCAGTGTTTTTTATCTGTATTCTTCCTGAATCCCCACAATACTTAGAGTAACTGGAGTAAGGATGTTAAACTGTGGTTATCTGGCTAATCATGTAGTTGATACAATTTGTATTGACGACACGATTAGTTGATAAGGGGCCACTGTGCAGGGCCACGGGGTGTGGGGGCGGGGAGGGTAGTTCCCGGATCTGTCTGGAGCCGGGACTGAGTTAGGGATAGACTTCCCTATCTTCCCTCCCCCCACCCCACCCCACCCCACCCCCGCCTCTGATGGAGGCAGCAGGGGAGGCAGGCAGCACCGCAGAGACAGTGCTGGGGGGTAACTGGCTTTTAAGCCGGTCCCCCCCAGCACCTGCTTCTGTTTCCCTCATATAGAGACAGTAAGGTGGAGGAAAGTGAATAGTCAAGTAGTTGACCACTCTCTAATAGCCCTAGACTGGAGACTTCACTATCTTGACATCAGTTTTACCATGGCTTTCTACCCATAAAGTACCAAACCCATTAGAAATCTTACAGATTTTGTTATCACAGCAGGAATTGCATGAGCAAATCATACACTCACAGAGGATTTCCAAGAGGCTTTGGGAATGCATCTTATCATCTACTAAATAAAAAATAAGTCATCCTTCTGGGTAGGGATGCTACTCCTGCTGCAGCACTGCAGAGTAGCTCCTCATAGACTAATTGTGTAGTTGATACAAATTTTAGCAATACAGCACATTATGTAACCACCCTCAGGCTGATTTGAACCTAGCACCTCTGAAGCTTAGTATAGGATCCTCTACAGCTTGAGCTATAAAGCCAGCTGCCTGTTAGCGTAAGTTGAGATCTCTTGAACTTATCTGTTGCTGTGGTCTAGGCGCCACTGCGTGGGACAGTGAACCACACTAGGCATGTGGCTTACAATTATACACAAATGCAAGTTGCCACCATGGCATCCTTGTCGGACTTTACTTCTACAGAATATTTGCAAAGCCCCAACTTCACCATAATTCAGTCTGCTACTACGTGTGGATGGCATTACTGGAAGCATTTCTGTTACCCAGTTGCCAGGCATTCTCATCCACTTGGAATACTGCCTGACAGTCACCCAAGTGTGGAATATACACAGGAGCAATCACTAGAATAAGAAATGGAGGATACTTACTGTAATTTCAGGTTCTTGGAAAAGTATGGTCCCTGTGTGAATTCACCTTTCTGCCCTCTTTCCCCTCTGTCTCTGATTGGAATAAAAAGTGGACTTGAAGAGGCATTGACCTGCACTGCTTTTCATACTGGCAGTCAAGAGCATGAGGGATGTTTGTATGCAGGTCAACACTGTTTGAAGAATTTTTGGACTTGGGTGCATGGCACACATGGATACCCATGTGTGGAATACAGATAGGGACCATACATCTCCAAGAATCTCCAGATACAGTAAGTAACCTCATTTAAAAAAAATATGATCTAGGAATTACGTTGGGGCCATTCTAATGGCTAGTGTTATTCAGCAGGTCAGACTTAATGATCATAATGGTCCCTTTTGGCCTTTTGAATCTATAAATCTATGAATATTTGTGCAGCCACATTGTTTTCAGGAGCTGTGCACAGTTTTAACTGGATGCATTTTATTAAACAACTCTCCGGATGTGCACCCAGAAATTATACCAAGCTCACACACTCTTGGCTGTTTTGGTTCTGCAGTGCTGACACAGACAGTAAAAACGTATTTATTTAGTCAGCCTGAGATGAGTCAGAATATAAGCAGAAAACAGATGATTTATTTTGTAACAAATTGCCATTTTTAAATTCACATTTCAGATGTGTTTCCAGTAGGCATCACAACTTGGAACACAAGTTTGTTTTGAAAGTATTAAATACAAAATCATTACAACATAATTTTGAAATGTAGTAATTTATAAAAATGATAAACAAATTGTTACTAGTATATTTGAAAAGTTACTTATTAATCCTATCTAGTTGAGTTGTAATAATTATTTTCGGTGATATTTTGTAAACTTGTTTTAAAATGACATTTTATTGTTTAAAGTCTTATAAATCTGAGCTGCCATTGTGGAATGGAAGCTAGTTAGAATTATAATTTGAAGTACTGAAAAAATCATCCATAAGCAAGATAATAAAAATGTATTTCACATAGCTAATAGTGAATTCAATAGTGAGGACTTGAAAGAAAAACAGCTGTTTGGTTACTTTCCTGCACAAATCTAAGTAACAAAGTATGCAAACACATAAAAAAATAGCATTGTATGGATAGAATGTGTGCTGTTATGTTTAATAGCTGTAGAAATGTTTGTTGTGGTATAGTTTTATTAATTCTTTATTGTAGCTGAGGTAATGAACATACGAGGGATTTAAACAGAATGGAACAACATGACCTAAGAAACTTTTTATTTTTGCATGTGGAGAAGAGAGTTGGCAATGCAGTTTGTTGACTACGGGAAAATGCTGTTGTAGGAGTTGGCCACATCTGGTTTATTGTTTTCATCTGAGGATTTCAACCCAAAATAAACTAGCTTATAATAAATGTACAATAATTGCTATTGTAAAACAGATGCTTTTCTCATTATGTAACACTGGACAGATGTAAGGGAACTGAAGTCTTTAACAAAATAATCATGATCAGTCAAATATTGAAAGTGTTTCTCTGAAATCTTGCATGTAATAACTTTATAGAAAATGTTATATATTATTCAAACACATATGTTAACAGGATCTTCTTTTTAAGAAATGCTCTGTTCTGTCATATCAATGCAAATTTTGAACATTTTTGGTTCGCTCTTAATTTAAATTGTACTATAAAGGGTACATTTCATAACACAAATTGTACTCCCTGCCTTCTGTACTCTGGAGTAGAAATATTTGGATGTAACAAAATAAGAAAAAGCCATTTCCCTCAAATAAAAGACCAATTTTGTCACAAATTAAAGCTGTGCAAAGGGACTGTTGATATCCATATTCAATTAATTTATATGAATGTCAGTGTCCTAGATACTACATCTAAAATTTTGAACCATAGTTAACCATTTATGTAAATTATCTTATAAAGATTTATAGGCTGCATTTATATGTACATCTAAAGTTTGTAACCATCTTTGAAAAATATTTGAATATATCTGTTTATTTTCTGTATTCAGTTTACTAGGTTTCTAATTAAGTTTAACTATGTATACACATTTATACATATTTAACTTTTAATTGATATGATATTTTAATGATCTGTAGATCTTATAAACCTGCTTTCCTCAACTTGCCCATCCATAGCCACTTTTTTATTCACTGTTTTGATTGCTTTTTGCTGCCTAAATCTTTGCCTTGATATGTTTGATTATACCTTGACATTAGCAAAGCTTTTAATACGCTCTCCCACAGTGTTCTTGCAAGATACTTAAGGAACTATGGATTGGATAAGTGGATTGTAAAATGGATAGAACTCTGGCAAGATTGTCGTGCCCAACGGGTAGTGATCAATGGCTTGATGTCAGGTTGGCGGTCGGTTTCTAGCGGAGTACCCAAGGATCTGTTCTTGGACCGGTTTTGTTCAACATCTTTACTAATGACCTGGATGAGGGGATGGATTTCATCCTCAGCATGTTTGTGGATGACATTAAGCTAAGGGGAGAGGTAGATATGTTGGAGTGCAAGGATAATCCAGAGTGACCTAGACAGATTAGAGGATTGGGCCAAAAGAAATCTGATGAGGTTTCAACAAGGACAAGTGTAGAGTATTGCACTTGGGACGGAAGAATCCCAAGCATTGTTACATGCTGGAGACTGAATAGCTAAGTAGCAGTTCTGCAGAAAAGGACCAGGAGATTACAGTGGATGAGAAGCTGGATATGAGTCAACAATGTGCCTTGTAGCCAAGAAGGTGAATGGCATATTAGGGTGCATTAGGAGGAGCATTGCCAGCAGATCTGGAGAAGTGGTTATTCCCCTTTATTCGGCTCTGGTGAGGCCACATCTGGAGTATTGTGCCCAGTTCTAGCCCCCCCCCCCCACTACAGAAAGGATGTGAACGCATTGGAGAGGGTCCAGCGGAGGGCAACCAAAGTGATTAGGGGGCTGGAGCACATGATCTGTGAGTAGAGGCTGAGATATCTGGGCTTATTTAGTCTGCAGAAGAGAAGAGTGAGAGGGGATTTGAGAGCAGCCTTAAACTTCCTGAAGGGAGATTCTAAAGAGGATGGAGAGAAGCTGTTCTCAGTACTGAGACATGGCAGAACAAGGAGCAATGGACTCAAGTTACAGTGTGGGAGGTCTAGGTTGGATATTAGGAAAAACTATTTTACTAGGAGGGTGGTGAAGCACTGGAATGGGTTACCTAGGGAGGTGGTAGAATCTCCATCCCTATAGGTTTTTAAGTCTCAGCTTCACAAAGCTTTGGCTGGGTTGATTTAGTTGGGATTGGTCCTGTTTTTGGGCAGGAGGCTGGACTCGATGACCTCCTGAGGTTTCTTTGAGCCCTCGGAGTCTATGATTATTTGTTACAGTATGTGAAACATTAAATATAGCTACTTAGGGGTGTGTGTATGCTTCATACACACACCATACTTTTCAGATAACAAGCAAATTGGAAGAAAAGGAGCTTTCCTGTTGAATCACAATAATTCTCTCAGATCCTTTTAAAATGTAGTGAATGCAAAATTTTAAAACAAACAAGTTGTTGATTTCTCAATCCTTTCTACTTGAAAATGAATTTGAAATAAATACTTCCTGTTCTGATCACCTTCTCACAAGGAACCTGTACTATTTAATAAAGTTTGAAGTTCACTGTATTTATATATAATAAAATTAATGCTGAATATGTACTGTTGTGTTTCTAAAAAATATTCCGTGACAGTCTCCCAAATATTCACAGTATTTAATAATTGATGGCTCAAGCATATGATTACTTCTGGATTTAGCTCTATATCAGGAAAATATACTTATTCATGAGAACATTTAAGCGCATACTTAACTTGAAAAGAGTTCCATGTGCTGAAGTGTTCTGCTGGATAAGAATGGATTTAAAACATGATGTCTTTTCCTGAATAGGAGCTGCCGTTATTACTATTGTGGGTATTCCTGTTGATTTCCCAGTTGGTCAGCTTTAGAAATCCACAGGTATGTACCTAATTTTTAGGAGCAAAGGGGAAATGCAAACATAAAAAGAATTAGGCAATAAACACTACTTTTGGTAGTATTTTAGACTGGGTTTTACTTATCAAAGCCAACTTATTCCTTGAACTCAACACAAGTAGAAGTTACTTTATATTTTTCAGAAAACTGGGCCTGTCCCAATGAACTTGCTCTTGTTTTTCTCTTTCTTGAATGCATCCCTGCTTTTTAAAATACTCGTGCTGCAGTGTGTCATTTGTTTCAGTTGACCCAAAGAAACATGAATATCTTACGTATGATAATGTATTCCACCTATGGAGTACCCCATGTATAGGTTAATCTAGAAGTCTGTTTACATTTCCACTTTTTCTTATAGCCACAAATTGTGTTAAAAAGTGATTTATGCAGCAGTATTCTGAAATGTTTCAATAGCTTTATTTTACTGTAGTCATTCTTAAAATGTGAAAGTATAAAGAATGCCCTTTATTTATGTGCATCCTAAAAGATTACCATCTCTGGCATGTACTGTCTCCTGAATGTCCTCAGTGTTCATCAGGAAATACAAAGCTGTGCATATAGAAGCATTCTTTGTTCATAGAAGTTGTGATTCAGTCTGTACTACTTCAGCCAGCTTTGATATTTAGTTACAAGTGTATTTCCAAATCATGTTTTGTTCTTCAGTGGATGACATTGTTGGCTTCATAGTGCAGTCAAAAGCAGCTGCATCACCCAGGAGTCTTACATTACCATCCGCAAGCCACAGTCACCTACTCTGTTCACCCAGCAAGATGCACGAGAAGGAAACTTATAATGAAAGTACAGGAAAATATGTCCAGATAAGGATATGAGGACTTTCGCTGATCTTTTACATGGAACATCCTCCTTCACTCTGTATGCCATACAACTTCACTTTCTTAAAACTTTTTCCCTTTAGGTTCTTTATACTGTGAATAATTTATAATTATATAATAATAATTTATTATTTATACTGTGGTTACTAGGTCTTTCAATTGGTAAACAGTTCACCACTGTGTTTTGCACAGAGAGTAAAACAAATACCACCAGGCAGGACTTTCAGTCTAGGATATCCTTCATTGTATTTTGCTCTCCTAACCACCTCAGAATTTTTCATTGCTGTGTGTTTTCTAATTGGGGTTTGTAAATGCCTTGGGGCATGGACTTGAGTTTATCTGTAAAACGACCTTCAGATCAGTGATAGTGCTTACGTAAATAAATAATCTCATCCTTCTTAGCCTTATAGCTGTCTCAATAAAAGTTTCTCTTTCGATTAGAACACTGATAGAAACTGCTTTCAAGGATAGCAATGATTTTATTCTGATCTCTTTGACAGTTGCATTGCATCCTCTCTGAGAATCCTACTGACTATAAACTTCATCAGTACCTGACAAACAATATGTTTTTTTCCTTATAGAAATATAATTTGTCATAGCAGACAGTCCTTCTTGACCAGGGTTCTTGTCTAGCTATAAGATGCTTTAGAGGAATGTGCAAAAACTTCTTTAATGAATAGTTATGTCATAACTTCCCTATGAAGGAAGTTTTCCTTCCTTAACACCAGATGATATTTTGAAACTTGAGGGTGAACAGAATCATAGAATACGAGAACTGGAAGGAACCTCGAGAGGTCATCGAGCCCCGTCCCCTGCTCTCATGGCAGTACCCAGTACTGTCTAGACCATCTCTGATAGATGTCTATCTAACCTGCTCCTTAAAATCTCCAGAGTTGGAGATTCTACAACCTCCCTAGGCAACTTATTCCAGTGTTTAACCACCCTGACAGTTAGGAAGTTTTTCTTAATGTCCAACAAAAACCTCCCTTGCTGCAGTTTAAGCCCATTGCTTCTTGTCTTATCCTCAGAGGCCAAGGAGAAAAAATGTCCTCCCTCCTCCTTGTGACACCCTTTTAGATACCTGAAAACCACTATCATGCCCCCTCTCAGTCTTCTCCTTTCCAAACTAAACAAGACCAATTATTTCAGTCTTTCTTCTTAGGTCATGTTCTCTAGACCTTTAATCTTTTTTCCCCCCTCTTCACTGGACCTTCGTCAATTTTTCCACATCTTTCTTGAAATATGGTACCCAGAACTGGACACAATACTCCAGCTGAGGCCTAATCAGTGCAGAGTTGAGCAGAATAATGGCTTTGTGTATCTTGCTCACAACACTTCTCTTAATGCATCCCAGAAACATGTTTGCGTTTTTTCAACAGTGTTACACTATTGACTCTTATTTAGCTTGTGGTCCACTATGACCCCTAGATCCCTTTTGTACTACTCCTTCTTAGACAGTCATTTCCCATTCTGTATGCTTGAAACTTCCCAAGTGGAGTACTTTGCATTTGTCCTTATTAAACTTTATCCTGTTTACTTCAGACCATTTCTCCAGTTTGTCCAGATCATTTTGAATTATGACCCTATCCTCCAAAGCAGTTGCAACCCCTCCCAGTTTGGTATCATCTGAAAATGTAATAAGCATACTCTCTACGCCAATATCTACTTCTTAGGGTCTGGATGTGATGGGGAGGAGTGGAGTGCTTACCTACTATCCTGCTCCATGCTCCTCGCTGCTCCAAGGCACCGCCCCCTGCTACTATAGAAGTAGCAGGGAAAAGCATCAGGGGAAGCAGTGCTGCATGCTGCCATTCCCCAAGCTTGGGGCAGGGGGAATGGCAGCGCACAGAGCTGCTTCCTCTTTGGCATCATGTGTGTTGCCACAGTGCTGTGGGACATCTGGAGTATGGAAGTTTAAGTGTATAATGTTCCTATCTAATTTTGAGAGTTGTGGGAATTTGGGGAACGGAGGACAAATACTCTGCTCTACAGTTACTCATTACCCAAAATTTGCACAGTTTATCAGCTTTCTAGCAACATGACAACAAATGATGTATGGATGAGTTCAAGTCTGGTGCATCATAGAGATAAAAATTGTTAACTTTTAAAATGCTTAACTTTTAGCTAAGTGTGAAAAATTGAAAACTGCTGGCAGACTATTTATTAGTTGAGTGTCAGCTGTGTGATGATATATTTTGACAACTTTTTTTCTTAAAGGTAAGTATCTAGGTTTATTAAGTTAATTTAATTAGTTTGTTGTTAAGGGTTGATTGGACATGAGCAACAGTTCTCTCACAGACAACTGAGTACTTCCACAGATAATTGAGCACTAGTCCAATACTTTTACACTTGGATTCCTTGCCAAAAAGCATAAGCTGCTTTATTTCTTTTTCTAGTCTCCCATTGCTTATCTCTGTTTCTCTCTGCTGCCTCTTGGCTAGTAAGAGAAAATTTCTTCCTCACTTTGGACTACTTGATGATCAATATTAGCTGTAGCCATAAATGTATCCCTTAGGATATAGATAAAAACATTGTTTAAATATGTAAGAAATATTTTGGCAGCAATAAATCAATAGTTTAGTCCTAACGCCTCCCAGGTTAAGCAAAGGGAATAAGTGACCTAAAGGAACAGGGAACATCAACCTGCTAAAAATTTGGCTTGTTTTACCTATTTTTCCATTTCAGTGTCTGTATGGACTAGCATGTTTAAGGGAATTAATCCTTAAACTTTCTGTTACAGAAATTATTCTAGTTTGGAACATCAGTTTTACTGAAAAGGGGTAATGCTGAAATTTGCATGCTAGTTCTATTTGAAATCTTAGTTATCACTGTGTTCATATTTTCTGTATGGATAATTTACTGTCTTCCACTGGCTGACTGAAAAGACTCCTATGTAAATAGACATACAATTTCTTGTAAATCCTTAGTGGAATAAAATCTTCTTGCCACATTGTATCACTGCAGCACCAAGGAGTCCCAGTCATGCCTCAGGATTGTATTACCCATACAAGAACAGAACAAAAAGACATTCCCTGCCTCTAAGATATGTGATAACAGATATAGAGAGATGGGGAAGTACAAGGAAACAATCAGAGAATATGGGTCATCATGATAAACAGTGGTCTCAGCACACCAGCAACGTAAACATTAATTCTTCATCGAGTGGTGTCTCTATGGGTTCTCCACTCAGGTCTCTCTGTATCCCTGTGCCAGCAATCGGAGAGTTTTGCATAGCAGTGCCCCTTGCACTGTGCCTGCACACTCAGCCTCTCTCCCCGCCCCCGAGAGACCATGGAGCGCGTGCACGGCGCGAGTCCCATCAGTTTCTTTTCAACTGTCCCTGGCTGAAGACAGAGCTCAGCAGTGCTCTTTCTCCTGAGGGAGAAAAAGTCAATTCCTAGTTAATTGTACCCCTTTTACCACATAGCTTAGTTAGTTTATCCTTTTTTTAACTGCTAAAAGAAGAAGAAGAAAAAAACAGCAGACGCAGTGGCTTCTCCTCTGCCACAATGTCGGGCTCTCCCGGCTTCAAGAAATGCGATTCCTGCAGAAACTCTATGCCTTCGTCTGATGGCCATGCCTCATGTGTCAAATGCCTGGGGGAGTATCACATGAGTCCCTGCACAGACTTGTCACTGGCGTACCCTTCCACCAACCAGACCCCTCAGTTATTATAACAACAGATGTATCCCTTATGGGATGGGGAGCCCACTTCGGGTCAGCATCAATACAGGGCACATAGACCAAGCATGAGAGACACCTCCATATCAATGTTGGAACTCAAAGCCGTTCACAAGGGCAGAATGATTCATGTCCTCATGGACAACACACCATAGATGTTTTATATCACCCGTCAGGGGGATACCCGATCACACTCTCTATGTGCCGAGGCAATCAAATTTTGGAATTGGTGCATCAGGAACCACATAACGCCAATGGCAATGTACATTCCAGGAGAACAGAATGTCAGGGCCGACAGACTGAGCAGACATTTCTCAGACCAGTACGAGTGGGAGATCAATACCAACATTCTTCTCACAATCTTCCGCAAATGAGGCTTCCAGACCATAGAACTCTTTGCAACACTGCACAACCACAAGTGTCACAGATTCTGCTCTCAGGCAGGACTAGACAAGAAGTCGGAAGGGGATGCTTTCACCATCCGCTGGGTAGCTCCTCTTCTTTATGCCTTCCCACCATTCTCACTCATCTCCAGAGTGATTACCAAGATTTGATCCGATTGGGCCACGGTAATCCTGATAGCCACAGTATGGCTGAGGCAGCCCTGGTTTCCTTACTTATCCTACCTGTCCATAGACCAACCGATCCCTCTCCTGGCATTGCTGAATTTCCTCACACAATCCCCTGTACTATACACTACGCCAATATCAAGACCATGAAACTTATAGCTTGGCTCCTCAATGCTTCCAGAATGAAGAACTTACCTGCTCAAACAGGGTCAAACAAGCTCTTCTTAAACAGCTGTCGTCCCTCCACAAGGAACACTTACCGGAACAAATGGACGGGTTTCCAACATTGGTGCATGAGACGCAATCTGCATCCCACTACAGTTCCCATACCTACCTTACTCTACTATTTTATGGACCTCAGCGACTCTGGCCTCTCCATCAGCTCCATCCAGGTCTGTGATCACAGCCTTCCAAGACTCAGTAGTCGGCTTCTCCCTTTTTACACATCCATTGGTGAAGTGTTTTCTCATCGGCCTACAGAAAATGTGGCCAAACATCCACCTTCCAGTACCACCGTGGGACCTGAACCTGATCCTTGACATTCTTACCAGGCCTCCATTTGAGTCACTAGCCACTATAGCACCACACTACCTATCTATGAAGGTTGCATTTATAATGGTGATAACATCAGCTAGAAGAGTAGGAGAGATCGCAGCCCTCATGGCAGACCCACCCTTCACTACAGTCACCAGGGACAGTCATACTTAGACCCCATCTCAGGTTTCTCTCTAAGGTTATATCTAACTTTCACGTAAATGAGCCCATTTACTTACCAGCCTATTTCCCTAAACCTCATGCCTCCCTTAAGGAATCTATATTACACACCTTGGATGCGCGGAGGGCACAACTGCATTCTACCTTGTTAGAACCAGACAACCTGGAAGTCAGATAGGCTCTTTGTTGCATGATCAGGACCACGCACAGGAACAGCAGTTTCCAGTCAGTGCCTATCCAAATGGATTGCAGGTTGCATACGTACCGCCTATGAACTTAAGGACAGGCAGCCACCACAACCCATTAGGGAGCACTCCACACGAACAATGGCCACCTCAATGGCCTTCCTCAATAAAGTATCCACTGACAGACATTTGTAGAACAGCCACATGGTCTTCGCACCATACTTTCACACATCACTATGCCTTACACAGTGGGCCGATACCTTCCATGTCTCTATCAAAGGCGGTTCTTCCCTCTTCCACCTAGAGAGACACCAATGCCCACCTCCATTAGATGGATACTGCTATGGAGCACCCACAGGGATATCACTTGATGAAGAAGAAGTTACTCACCCTGTGCAGCAACGGTGGTTCTTCGAAATGTGTGTCCCTATGGGTGCTCCACTACCCTCCCATCCTCCCCTCTGCTTGGAGTCTCTGGGACTTCAGGTAGAAAAGGAACAGATGGGATTCATGCCATGTGCACATTCCACGGCCTCCACGGGGTGGGGAGTGAAGGATGAGTGTGTAGGCATGGCGTAAGGGGCACTGTTATGCAAAATTCTCCAATCGCCAGTGCAGGGGTGCACTGAGACCTGAGTGGAGCACCCACTAGGACACACATCTCGAAGAACCACCGTTACTGCACTGGGTGAATAACTTCTTTCTTTGTAGGCCTCACAGCAAACTAGATATGTAAGGATGTTTTTACTTTTCCCATATGTTCCCTTCACTGAAAGTCCCAAGCCACCATGCCCCATTTTCATTTTACTCTGTGACAATACAAAAGTAAATTGCTTCATGTTCTGCTTTTAGTTTCATAAAGCTTTAAGAGGAAACCCTAAACAGGGGTGGGAAAATTGGAGAAGTTTGTCACTGTGTCTTCATTAGAAAATGAGGTGCATTTTTTAACTGAAATAGCTATCTTGCTGAAAATCCTAATGGAGATGATTTTTAGTTTGATAGAACAACGAGAAGTCCTGTGGCACCTTATAGACTAACAGATTTATTGGAGCATAAGCTTTCATGGGCAAAGACCCACTTCGTCAGATGCATGTTTGATGTAGCTAGTCAAGGTAAACTCCATTAATCTTCAATAGATGTACTGAGATAAAACTATTTGAGCCTTGTTTGTGTTACAATTTTAAATTGAAATAGATATCTTGAGATGATAAACATATCTTCATGGTGAAAATTCAGCAATAAGGTTTGTTTGTTTGTTTTTTTGCCCTGAGAGGGTGACACATCCACTAGACCGTTAATAAAATATATACTGAAGTTAATGCTACAGAACTTCATGAATGGGAAACTATTATCTGTAGTTGAGTTTATCATTTTCTTATAAGCAAATTGCAACACAGTGGATGCAATAAGAACAGATATGTAAGTAACCCACTAAAACATAATTTGAAAAAAACTAGTATTTCTGTAATATATAAAACCATATATTTGGATTAATTAAAAATTCTGGCTTGTGTTGCTCTTAAAAGGAAATACTGATTTGGTTTTGAATTGATAAATTATTCTAAATGCTGAGATAAACCACTGGAGATGAATTATGTGTATACCATTCCACTTCCTTACCACAGTCTTTCACACCTTGTGGCTGAGCTGTGTAGACAAGTCTGCAATCTACTGAACTCTGTCATTCAAGACAGGCTGACCTCAACATTCTTGCATGTCTGCTCTTCTGCTTTTTTGGCTACTACGTAGGTTAATGATTGTTTAAAAGAAAAAAAAACGCAGACAAGGTAACACTGAATGAAAAACTTTCTTTGAGCACACCTGTATCAATAGTTGTCTTGATGAAGCCTACTTTTCCTGTATAATCTTAAACTGTATAACAAGTATTTGACTTTATGCTTTAGGAATAGATCAATTAAAAAAATAGGAGTAAAGTTTCTTTAGGTCAAAACACTAGGGAAATTCTGTGTAACAGTTTGCACAGAAAGTTACAAATGTTTTTTTAACTTTTTATTTCTAAAAACAATCTTGTTACAGTAGCTGGAATGTTAGTAAACTCTTTGATTATCAGATTTAATTCTGTATTTTTGTGTTTTGAAGTTACCCGAGTTTAGTCTTATGTCTTCACAGATAAAGAAGTACAGAGTCATACTTTCCATTATCAGTTGCCCTGTTCTCTGTCAGCAGAATGGCATCTTTTCCAAAGTTTTGCTTAAATTATCAAAAGTAACTATTGGACTTTTGTAGAATTAATTTATCTGACTTTTCAGTGGGAATATATTAGTTCTTTTATAAAAGGCAAATAAGTCTTTTATGTTTACAGTAATTTATTGTACTGTTTAATATTTTACTAAATCATTTAATGTTTCTTAGATATATTTTTACAGCTTTATGAAATAACAAAACATTTGGCAGAAAACAGAATCTGTTAAGCTTAGTTTCTGTTTATAAATTAAAACTCTCTAGAGTGTGGCTTGACCCAAGTCTGATTTATTGCTTTACTTGGCCCTGGATCAGGATGGCTGTGGTTTTTCCATTCCTGTTTCCAATACAGAATTAGTGTGTTTGAATTTCAAGTCCTTTCAGAGCAGATGCACTCTAATTGGGTACTGAAAGCTTTGTGTTGGGTTCTGATTATAAAACTTAGCCAGAAGTTTTAAAATATTCACATGCAGAGTTTAAAGCAGTTGTCATGTCTGAAGTGTTTGTATGAATAAAAATCACATGCGTTTTTGCCGTGTTTTAAATCAGATCCACAACAAAGCTTTAATTTAAAAAAGATCCTTGATTAACTAGTGTTTTAGTGGATATTATGACTTACATTATACTAAGTATTATCATGATATATTGACTAAGGTATTTAATATAAAGAAGAAGTCATTTCTATGTGCTCTGGATAAAAATGAGCACCATGGTGGTAAGTTCTTCTAATATACATTTTGAATGTTCTCTCCAGTTAATGATTTATATACATGCTTCAAATGTGAAGTGTATGCTAGTGAGGAACAAATTTCAGTTTATTTGAAATACAGAAACAACAAATACACAGAATGATTTTTAATCTATTGCATCTCTCATAACTGTCATGTTTTTTGAATGGCAATATTGAAAAATGTATACAGTGATTAAGCACAAATGTGCTTTTAAAAAAAAGTTACCAGCTCTATGGCTATTAAATAGTTATAAGATCATTCAATATTCTTTGTCCCGTTTGTAGCCATCTATTTCATATCTTATTTTGAGAGATGAATAGTCCTCTGGGAATAAAGTAAACAACATATATTTATATGCAGCAAGGTTATCCTAGGGTACAGACTAAATATATTTTCAGGGACAACACCGTATTTGCTTTAATGTTTCTTTCCTTAGGCCTGATTATGTAGGTTGTTACTAGTATTAGGCAAATTACTTCCCTAAGAATGTATAATGTCATGAAGCTTCAGCTTGTTTAAAAGCTAACATAATAATCTATTTAAAAACTATCTTTCCTTGTGCAAAATGAATTGACAGTGACTTCATTTGAATCTTAACATTATTCTTATTAAAAAGTATATCTTTTTGATTGTTTCATGTATTGATATTTTATTTGTGTAGAACTCCTTTACACATTCAGCTTGGTTTGCTAGTGACACATAAATGAGTGAAATGGGTTATCATCATCACTTTCCCTTTTAGAGTCTGATGAAGAACCCACTGGAGAGTAAATGGAAGGACTCTCATTGATTTCAGTGGTTTTCACTTAGACCTTTGGTATTCTTTACCCAAGAGTCTCACCTAGGACTTAGTCCAAAACTGATTTATGTCATTGGAAAGACTCATTATATTTTGTCATTTGAAATGTATTTATTTACAAAAATACAAGCTTACTCTAAGGTCATACTATCATTACATGTTCTATTACAAGAACTTATGCAGTATTTATTATTATTTATATTACAGGCAGGGGTGTGGAATCTCAGGCCCAGGTGTCAGATGTGGCCCTCGGTTTGCCTTGATCCGGCCCCCAAGACTCAGCCCCGCCCCAGCATTGGGGGCCCCTCATGAGGGCTGGAATGCACAAAATCTAATAGGCTGGGCCCCCAAGGCTCTGGTATGCTTGGAACAAAATGTGGGCAGTTAATAAAAGGCATTGGGGGACGGACGGTAGAAGGAGAAAAGACAAGTTTACAAAAAAGCACATGTTTATGCATAAATTAGTCATGACCAAAAACATAATTTCTAAAAAGTACAGATTTGTGACCATCATGGCAATGGAAGGTTTAAAAAGGAGGATCAGACTGTAGCTTAGTGAACTTTGTCAAGGGTTTCTTTCCAAGCATCAGGGCCAGCAAAAGCGGGAGGGGGAGGAGAGGGCAAAGAAAGTACTTCTGGGAAGAGCAAATTAACAGATGATCAAGGCTAACATTGGTGGAGAAAAGGGACAAAGGTTGATGGCACAATTATGTTGTAGAAAGTTTGTGATGTAATATTATGCTTGCTGGAGTAGAAAAAGAAGATTCATGGAAGAACTTGAAGGGGCAGGAGATGTGATGTAGATAGACCAGGAAACTAAGAAGAGATTAATGTCAGCTTTTGAATGAATGTGAAAAGGGCAACACTGAAGACATCAAAGCCAGGAGATTACAGAAATTGTGGAGTGAGATAAGGCCAAAGAGTGGTGTTTTGGCAGCTGGAAGCAGACAGAAAAGGCTGGGTCTTCAAGATGTTACAGAAGGAGCAATAAAATATAAACACTATATGGATGTATGAACCAAGGCAAAGAGTGCATTTGCATATTGAAATATACAGTAAACTTTGTTGGGGTGTGTGTGGATGTGTGTATATATAAAACACATGCACACACATCAATGTGCATTGTTCATAATGTGTATTATTCTCATAATGTGTATTGTTCTCATAATGACTGGTGCTGTTTTATGGTACAAGTTGAACCTCTATAATGTGGCACTCTCTGGTCCAGCAACATCCGAGGTCTGGTAGGACCACAGATAATGCTGGACCAGAGAGCCACGGCTGTTCAGGTTCAGAATCCTAGCCTGGGCTGGGCTGGCAGTGAAGTGCCCAGCCCCAGTGGGGCCAGCGTGGAGGAGAGCTCAGCCTTGGCCAAGGCTGGTGGCAAGGAGCGCAGCCCCAATCAGGGCTGGAGGTAGCGGCAACGGCAGCCAGGAATGCAGCCCTGTGTGAAGCACAGCCTCAGTCAGGGTTGGAATAGTGCAGGGAGTGCAGTCCTGACTCAGGCTAGCGTCAAGGAGCTCACCCCACCCGGGGCTTGAGTGACCTGGGCACGTAGCCCGACTAGTGCCATGTCAAGGGGTAGAGTGGGAATATGTTGGAGGAGTGGGGCGCAGCCTCTGTGGGGCTGAAGGCAGCACAGATGGCCCCTGGCCAGGGCCGGCACAGTGAGGGACACAGCCCCAGCCTGGCATTGTAGGGGGCTAGAGGCCACAGCAGGTATTAAGGAGTGCAGCCCTACCCAGAAGTACAGCCTATGGCTGGGTAGGGAACCTTGACTTCCCTTCATTCAGAAAACTCCATTGTTTGGGACCACTCAAGTCCTGAGGGTGCCGGAAAAGGGAGATCCACCCTGTATTGAAAAATAATCTCAGAAGTCTGAATGTCAAATAGTTTAACAGAGATTATTAAAAATGCAAAAAAAAAAAAAAGTTAAAATGAGCTTTTAGCTGATTTTTAAGCTGCTGCATCTCTTTAGAGCACAATATATATAAATCGTAAATAAAATTCTATATCAAAACAACTTTGCAGTTGCAATGATAGACATAACTTTTCCTGAAAACTGTACATTGTTTAACATGATTATGAAAAATAAATAATTCTGCAGGTAATCAGATCTAAGATTTGTTCACATGAAACTAGATATGTACCTAAGCAATAATATATACTGTGAACAGCATTTTTAAAAGATCATACACAGTGAAAAATACACATTCTGAAAAACAGACTGTTTAAAATTGAAGCAGATACGTGAGGAACAGTAATTTCAACAGCATACTTGTCAGTTAAACAATAATTGTTAAATGCTGCATGTTTAAAGATATTTTTTCTACTCTCAGAGTTTAACCATGCATACCATCCCCTCGTAAGATTAGTTCCATTGATTTCCATGGAAAGACTCATGAGTAAATTGTCCTCTTGTGAGTAGGAGTTTTCAAGATTGGGGCCCTTAATCCATTATTGTTGTTCACAAACAGTATTTTTCCTTCATTCATTGTTCAGAAGCAATGACATTTTCTTCTAGGTTTATTGCAGTTTTGTGCTGGTTGTTTCCATGGCAACAATTTTTCTTGCACTCTGCTTTCAGAGAACCAGAGGAATCTATCAGATTTCTTTTTTTAATTATGTGGTAATTATAATAAAGTATTTTCAGTTTGTTTATCTGAAACCATTGTTTCCCTCTGCTTTCAAGCACAAAATGCAATGCAAATTGTTACCTTTCAAGGAACGTACCACATATACATGCCATAGTTATATATTTTTGAGCAATACTTTGGGATTACAATATTCATTTAATAGAAGTTGTTTTCATCAAGTTCACAAAACTCTTGTTATATTTTATGATTTCAAAACATTAAAATGGTTGAACGTTATGTATATAAAATGCCTATTAGTAAGGTAAGCACTTTTTTCACTAATATTGCACTTTTAAATACCTTTTATTTCATGTACTATAAAATAAGACATAAAATGGTGCAATAATGGAGAAAATAAGGATGTACTTCACTTCCAGAATAAATGATAAATCATTTCTAATGTTTTATGGTGGGCGTGGCATTAAAAGCAACAAATAAGCGGGGCATGCTTGAGTGTAAATTAAAAGTTCCTTCTTCTGTTTTCCTGTGTCATTCAACACATTTAATACTATGGGATTATTTTGATTAGTGTATTTATCAGTGATCACAGTAACTGAAGAAATAATTAGGAGTCCTGTGAGACCTTAAAGACCAGATTTATTTGGGCATAAGCTTTTGTGGTTAAAAACCACTTCGTCAGATGCAGAGTTCCTGAAGAGAAGTTGTACAGGTAGTTGTACAGAGATTTGTACAGGTAGTTGAATGTAATTGGGCCTGTTAGTAATCACAGTTGGTATACAGGGTTGCTACAGTCTGGGAACTAATCCTATGAATGGGAGAATCGTGGTATTCCATTCCTGAGTTTATGAAAGCAAGAGACCTAACACATGAGGAAGTGCACTGAGAGAGTTCAAAGGTGTTCTGGATTCCAACTTTTTTCGGGGATGCTCAACAGCTGCTCCATCCAGGCCCCGTTTCCACTCTACTCCTTCTCCCAAATCCATATCTCTGCCCCCTCTCTTCCTGCTCCCACTCCATCCCTCTCCCAAGGTCCTGCCCTGCCTCTTCCCTCTCTGTCACCTCTCTGCCTTTTCCTGCCCAGTTCCACCCTGTCCAAGTGTGACCCATGAACACTCCTTCTCCTCCCTTCCAGCCTCTCCTTCATGGCACAGAACAGCTGATCCATGGCAGGTGGGAGGCTCTGGGTGGAAGATGAGAGTTGGTTTGGGGGACTGCAGGAAGCACAGAGAAGAGAGAGGGGGGCTTGGCTGCTGGTGGGTGCTAAGTGCTCAGTACTTTTTGTGTGGGGGTGATCAAGCCTTTGAGCAACCACAGAGTTGGCACATATGGTACAGCTTGCTCTGAATTGTGGCACACACATATATGCTGTTCCTACTAGACATGGATCTTAGGACATGGCTACATTACATCAAAGCTTTGCTTGGGTTGGCATATCTGCCCGAGTTTTAATCAAGCTAGCATGATGAAAGCAAAGCAAAGACATATCGGGTGTAGCAGCACGAGTTTCAGCACAGGCTGGGCAAATAATGCCGGAGACTTTGTGTGTCACTAGCCTATGCTGAAGTTACTGCATTTTCACTGCTATTTTAGCTGTGCTAGCTAGATTAAGGCTAGTGCAGGTTTGCCAACCTGAGCTGCAGTCACACCATTGATTGAAGCATAGACATACCCACTGAGACACTGAGCTCCCACAGGTCCCATTGAAGTCAGTATGAGTTTAAATTGCTCACTATCTGTTTGGACACACAGTCCATTGTTTGAGTGGAGACATTTTGTTGTAAAGAAAATGTAATGGCATGCCTGTTTACATGGATATGGCTACACAGTATCTTGGCAACTGAACATTAAACTAGTTTTTAAAACAAAGCTTCACAGATTGCAGAATATTGACCAAAAAATGGAAACAATCTATTTGTTTCACACACACAAATTTGGTCCTGCTCCAGTTGTAGATTCAGTGAGGGTGTTGGTTCTCTCTGTTTGTTGGAGGAAGATGGTAGTATATGTACTTCAGTCAAAAAAAACCCCATGATTTATAATAGTATATAATAATATTCATTGTTGGATCTCAGCTCTGCAAATCATTGCTTCCCCATTACCATAATACACCATTATATTTCCACCTTCTAGTTTAGGGCACCGGACATTAAATAGATACCAACCTAATATCCAAAGGTAACACATGAACAACAATATAAAAATGGGTGTCCGCTAGTCATTCCACATACAGTTCAGGTGAGATGCCTACTCTCCATCACCTCAGAATCCTTGATTTCCATCAGAATTCTATCCTTGGACACGATTTGGTGGCATCATTATTTGAGACAGCCTCAGCTACTGTGTGTCAGATAAATGTGAAGGAAGGTGGAGAATATCCATTAATTTGTGAGTTCTCTGTTTTAATACTGTGAGTGAGGGTATGTCTACACTACAAAGTTAGTTCGAACTAACGTCCGTTAGTTCGAACTAACGTCCGTTAGTTCGAACTAACTTTCATAGGCGCTACACAAGGCTCCGTTAGTTCGAATTTAATTCGAACTAACGGAGCGCTTAGTTCGAACTAGGAAAACCTCATTTTAGGAGGATTAAGCCTAGTTCGAACTAGCTAGTTCGAATTAAGGGGTGTGTAGCCCCTTAATTTGAACTAGTGGGAGGCTAGCCCTCCCCAGCTTTCCCTGGTGGCCACTCTGGCCAACACCAAGGAAACTCTTCTGCCCCCCTCCCGGCCCCGGACCCCTTAAAGGGGCACAGACTGGCTATGGTGCCCGTGCCAGGTGCAAGCCTGCCAGCACCCAGCCAGCAGACCCTGCACCTGGCACGGATCGAGCCACCCACCCGATGCCCCCCAGCTCTCCCCCTCTTCCCGGGACCAGGCTGGCAGCTCCCGGGAGCTTGCCCGGGACCGCAGGAGGCGGGCACCCGCCTGGGCTAGTGCAGACATCGTGGACCTCGTCCACGATCTCCGCACTAGGCACAGGAAAGTGGCCATCTAGGGCAGGAGAGCTGCCAGCCTGGCCACCCAGGAGCAGGTGTGCAAGAGAATCAAGGGGGTCCAGTGAGACCCCCGACCCTGAGCTCTGAGCTTACAATGGCCGTCCTGGGTCAGACCAAAGGTCCATCTAGCCCAGTAGCCTGTCTGCCGACAGCGGCCAATCCTAGTGACCCTGGAGGGGATGGACCGAAGACAGTGACCAAGCCATTTGTCTCGTGCCATCCCTCTCCAGCCTTCCACAAACCTTGGGCAGGGACACCACTCCTACCCCCTGGCTAATACCACTCCATGGACCCATGGACTCCATGACTTGATCTCACTTCCCTTTAAACTCTGTTCTAGTTGTAGCCTTCACAGCCTCCTGCAGCAAGGAGTTCCACAGGTTGACTATTTGCTTTGTGAAGAACAACTTTCTGTTACTAGTTTGAAGCCTGCTATCCATTCCTTTCCTTTGGTGTCCTTTAGTCCTTCTTTATGGGAACTAATGAAGAACTTTTCTGTATGCACCCTCTCCACCCAACTCCTGCTTTTAGAGACCTCTATCCTGTCCCCCCTCCGTCTCCTCTTTTCTAAGCTGAAAAGTCCCAGTCTCTTTAGCCTCTCTTCATATGGGACCTGTTCCCAACCTCTCATCATTTTAGTTGTCCTCCCCTCTCCCAGCCTCTCTCTTCCCCTCTCCCACCTCCTTTTCCCAGTCTCCCCCAGTTTTGTTCAATAAAGACAGATTCCATTTTGGAAGACACGTTATCTTTATTTTGTACATCAAGAAGAGGGGCTAGGGAAGGGTAAGTGGAAGGAGGTGAGGGAGGAATGGGGTACAAGCCCCCGATGGGGAGGACTGGGCTGGCTCTGCAGGCTTCTGTGGGTGGAAGCTCTCATACAGCCCCCCAATTGCCCCCTCTCCCCAGATGGCAGCCTGCGGCAAGTGCAGCCGGGCTGATGGCCGAGTGCTGTGATGTTCCCAGTGTGGGTACTCCGGGCAATCCAAGCCAGGACTGCTTTGCAAATGGGGCACCCCTGAGAACTGTCTGTCCGGGGTGGGGGTCGGGACCCTTTAAGCACAGCCCTCGGCTAGCCTGAAAAAGCATCTCCACGCTCTAAGTTCTTCTCTGATGCCCTGCCGGCACTGCTTCCGGCCATCCTTAAGCCCGGTTCAGGGTCCACTTAATGTGGACATGCTAGTTCGAATTAGTAAAACGCTAATTCGAACTAGTTTTTTAGTCTGGATCCGTTAGTTCGAATTAGCTTAGTTCGAATTAACTAATTCGAACTAAGTTAGTTCGAATTAACGTTGTAGTGTAGACATACCCAAAGAGCCCTGAGAGTAGCAGAGAAACTGACAAGTCATGTCAGTTTCTCTCTGCCTGTCTTTGGGATCTTAAAAATAAAAAACTACACAAATTTGGTCACTTTTGAGAATTCATTCCTTTTAAATTTCTGAAGAGATTTTCTTTAAACTTGGCTTAAATATTTAGTGCCAATAACAGCTACAAATCAGTCTTTGTACAGAGAGCACAGATTTACTCACTTTCAGTTGTTTAAATATTTACACTGATAAATGGATCCTTAATAAGTGTCCTTCCCTGATATTAAAGAGCTATATTCTGGTGACTCTTAAGCAACCAGTATATTCCCCTCAGATATAAGATCCCATTGGTTTGAAAGGAAATATGTGGGATACTAGTGCCAGGGAACTGAACTGTCACTCTTGCTGCCACTCCTTATGTCATAAAAGCTGAATGAATTTTTCCCTGAATTGGAAATTAATTGTAAACATCTGTTGGTCCAAATGTTGACCTGTAGAATTTGAAGATAAAAATTATAAAATATATTACAGGCATACATGGTGTAATTTATGTTGCCCCACACATTCTAAGGCCATTTTCATTTGCTTATACCATTGCCAATTTTAACCTATGGGCTAAAATTTTCCATTCTGATTTTTTGCCAAAAGCTGATTTTTTTTGAAGTTTAATCCTAAAATGATTTAGCCAATTCTAAGAACAGTGTGTGGGGGGAAATGTTTTGCTTATTTTCGTAGTTACATTGTAACTTTTGTCCCTTTCTGGTTTCAGTACACCTATCTTGCATGTTTGGCCATTTGCTCTTACCTGTCTCAGGGTAGGCTCTCACAATTTTTCCTCTCCCTCACGATGATATGGATATGTTACCCAATGTGCCAATACACTTCAGCTCTGGGTGGGGTTTAGGTACCTTCATTTCTTCTCTTTGGAAATCTGTGACCAATTATATCAAGCAGCAGCCTGGTTAAGACAAAATATTTTTGTTTTGCAGTTCAAGTAAAGTGTTAGAGAAAAACTGTTTTAAAGCAAACACCTTGCATTCATATTTAGTATAATCTAAACTAATGCTTCACTACAAGCAACATTAGATTGGCTTTCCTCTTAAATTACTTAAATTGACCATCTTACCTTTTTCTATTCAGCTCGGATCCACCTGTATCTTTCAGAACTCTGCCTGACTTTATAACCCTGTTGACTCTTGTTTGGGTGCACCGTATGATAGCTAAGTAAGGGCTACTGGTGCTGGATTTGAATCTAAATGACCCATAAGTATAAGAAGTTGGGTGACTACTAGAAAGGGCCTCCGGCCTCTTTCCCAATATGGGTAGTCTCTGCTACCCTGTCAGACCCCTAATGTGAAACAGGCATGCCCACATCTGACAACTTCTGATACGATAATTATACAAGACCATCCCTACATTTGTCACATGTAGTTTAAAAAAATCATCTGACATCTATTTCACTGAGAAACTGTAGCACCTATTACCTTTATAGCAGGATCTTGAAATATGTCTGGAATGTACATTTTGCTGTCCTTGGGAGAAATGCCATCCCATTACTAATGGTCAAGAAGGCCCTGGTTCGCAAATCTAGTATGTGCAGAGGCTTGTTAGTTTGAGAACTAATGTCTATGAAATTCTTATCTATAGTGAGCATACTGCTGGCACTGGATGGGACTTTCCCTGCTACTGCTCCTTCCAGCTGCCAGGGGTCACAGCGACAGTGGGCACAAAAGCTGAACTTTGCTTTGCTACAAGAGCACAAATCTCAGAACCTGTAACTGAACCAAGGAATCCAGAATCTCTTTATTCTTCTGTCAACAAATAGCTGAAGCCCACTGGCAAAAAGGCAAGTGACTCATGTCGGCCCTTATAGCCTTCTATTGCTGTCAGTTACTTTGGTAGCTCAAATAGTACAGAGCTGTACCCAACCCCTGCTAATATTAGGTTCAAAAATAGACAAAGGAGAAACTGTTAATAACATAAACAGAAAAAGAATGTGAAGAATTGACATGAATTTGGATTTGCATTTTTAATTAAGATTTAATAACCTGTTAACAAAATAGAGTTTTATTGAAATTGTATTATCATTGTTTACTTTTTAAAATTCTTCAGTCTAATTTGGCAAGTTTTTCCCCTTTTACTATTGCTCAGATTTAGTTTACAGAATCTTGAGTAAAGCCATGGCTATATTTTTAGGATGTCTGTTTTAATTTGCATTTCCTCTTGGAAATAAGCAAGAGAAATCAGAGCTAACGTAGTAGCTAGATAAGCCTTTTACACTGAAAGGTCATGTATTCAAGAAAACATGTACATTATATTGCAACTCAGCCATCAAGTTCAATAAGTTTTTCAGTGTCAGTCACAAACCAGCTGGCCTGTCAGTAGTGCCAAAAGTGCCTTTTTTTTTTCCCTCTAAAGAAAAATAATTTATTTTGTTCTATCACTGCCATTTCCTTGCATGGTTATCAATTTTTTAAGCAAAATCACCATGCTGTTAGTGAAACAGTTTTCATATATTGTATTATTATCACATATTGTATTATAACTCAGGCTGCATTTATTTTTAGTGATGTGTGAAAATTCCAATTGTAAAATATTCATTCTAAATTTGTTCAGCTGTTGGTATAGAAAACATTTCAAAACATACTAATGAAATATATTCAACGCAGTATATGAATATTAACCCTTTAGCAGACTTTACTTCTCAAGATATGTGGGCAGCTATATTTGTCAATTTGTTTACTCTGGCTCTTTTTTTCTAGTTTCTGATTTGAACGGTCTTGTCTATGCTAACATTTTTAGGGAAAACTCCTACTGATGCACTTCTACCAGTGATAGTGTAACAGTTGGAGTTTTCACTAAAAATGCTAATATAGATAGGACCTTATAGTCATTACCCATGTTTATGTTGCATCCAATTATAAACTCATAAGTGGGCAAGATTAGCTTCTGATTCAATTTACTTGTAATCTATATTTGAACATGCATGAGCAGCCAGTGAAATAGCTGAATTTTTCAATGTCAATGAAAATGTTCTTGTTTCCTTTTACCTTTGCAAGAAACTCAAGATTCTTTCTGTAAGTTCTAGTTTTGTCATACCTTGTTCTTTCTGCAGCATTGCATCTCACCAGCATGACTTCTATTACATTTGAAATGGCTGTTTAAATCAGAGAAAACTAAAAGGAAATGAAATAAGAGTCTCTTTATGAAGGGGTAGTGCTGTTTGGCCTCTTCCTGTCTCGTGACAATTTTCTTAATCACTCTGAGCTAATATAACTCATGCCACATTGCTTTTCTGCTGTCTCAGTGACAACCAAAGAGGGATATCCTTTAGCAGCCTCTCTAAATCTGATAGGCCATAATTACCCCCCAAATTACTTTTGAGAATCATTCTTTTTGTCTTTGTCCTAAGCTTATACTTTATTGATGCCCAAAACTTTGTAGTAGCTTCATTGCTGATGGAAAATGCTTCCTTCAGTCCTTCAGAAAAGCCTTCTGCACTTATGAATGAAAGGCCTGTTGTGAAATCCCATCGGTTCCACCAATCAAATCTAACATTGCTCTCACACTATTAGTTTTTTATCACAATGTCTTCAAATATGACTTTATAATGACAGTGTATAGAGGTAGTAAAGCTTTCTTCTCTAATTATTTAAAAGGGCACCCCCCTACTCATTATGTTCTCATCTTTAGTGAATAACCAGATCTTTATTTTATTTAAATGCTTGTTGCTTCAGTCTGGTGTGTGAATGCCTTCCCTATCCAGTGCCATTTCTTTCTGTAGCAAGCTGACAAATGCTATTCTGTCCTTCATGGCCAGGGATGGTTGGGTTTGTGAATCTAGTGCAGTTGCAGAAAGAAGGGGCTTGAGGGATTGCATATGTCCATTTCACTGGAGGTGTTCGTACTCTCCAGGGCACAGCAGTCAAAATGTTTTTCCCTTAGCGGTAGCCATCAGAGTGAAATGAGCACCCTCTGCTGCCTCTTTCATCACATGCAGGAACAAAAGGCTAACTCCCCATCCTAACTCCCCTCAGTTCCTTCTTATGTCCCATGATGGTTGTTAGAGCTCCTGTCCTGGCTTCTACAAGTCTATAATCAAAACCTACAAATAGTACTTGTTTTCTAGTTAGTGACATTCAGGGTTTGGTTAGTACAGGTTGAATCTCTAGTTCAGCATCCTCGGAACCTGACAAGTGCCAAACCAGAGAATTTGCTGGACCATGGAAGGTCACTATTGTCTAGCATCATTAACAATGCTTCTATTGAGGGCCCACGCCCATGCAGTCTCTTCCCCTCCAAGATTCCCTATGATTCCCCCGTTCTAATGCCCTATCTCAATGCAGCATGTTCTCCAGCTCTGAGCATGGCCTTTACTATCAAGATGAGTTACTTTGCCTGGATCTAACTAGCAGTGGCAAGGTTTTATGGAAGGCACATCTCATACTTATGGGTTTATCTTCCTTCTATGGTAAGAAACTGTTTAAGGCTGCTGGGGCATATGGCAGTTTGCACTTGTGATTTAGTATCCCAGACTTCAGCTTATATTCCTCAGCTCTTCAAATTGACAGAGATGTAGTCTTCAAAAAGGTGCCTCATAGCTATATTAGTGTTCATACCAAGTCATATCATATCCTCCCTAGATTAGCGGTTATACATGACCAATGAATTCAAAGGAATTCCTTTCACCTCATCTCAACAATTTCTCATCTTACTCAGACACCTATTGAACCTGCAATAAAGGAGTTTATCTGGGCCACTTGAAGATGCAAAGTCTGTGTTTTTCTCAATATCTCAGTCTAGATGTGTCAGGGAATTGTGGGCTATCTGATAAGTTTGCATGGCCTATCTTAGGGAAAGTATGTATTGATGCTGACTGACAATATAAATGCCATATTTCTAACGTCAGTACAGGGAAATTAGTTGAAACTATAGTAAAGAATAAACTTGTCAGATACATAGAAGAACATAATTTGTTGGGCAAAAGTCAACATGGTTTCTGTAAAGGGAAATCAAGTCTTACTAATTTATTCAAATTCTTTGAAGGGGTCAACAAACGTGGACCAGGGGGATCCAGTAGATATAGTATACTTAGATTTCCAGAAAGCCTTTGACAAGGTCCCTCACCAAAGGTTCTTACGTAAATTAAGTTGTCATGGGATAAGAGGGAAGATCCTTTCATGGACTGAGAACTGGTTAAAAGTCAGAAAACAAAGGGTAGGAATAAATGGTAAATTTTCAGAATGGAGAGGGGTAACTAGTGGTGTTCCCCAAGGGTGAGTCCTAGGACCAATCCTATACAACTTATTCAAAAACGATCTGGAGAAAGGGGTAT
This sequence comes from Pelodiscus sinensis, assembly GCF_049634645.1. Lineage (NCBI taxonomy): Eukaryota > Metazoa > Chordata > Testudines > Trionychidae > Pelodiscus > Pelodiscus sinensis. Next base: position 54,046,220 of record NC_134714.1, read on the forward strand.
ACAGTGAGGTGGGAAAGTTTGCAGATGATACTAAACTGCTCAAGGTAGTTAAGACCAAAGCAGACTGTGAAATACTTCAAAAAGATCTCACAAAAGTAAGTGATTGGGCAACAAAATGGCAAATGAAATTTAATGTGGATAAATGTAAAGTAATGCAAATTGGGAAAAATAACCCCAACTATGCATATAATATGATGGGGGATAATTTAGCTATAACTAATCAGGAAAGAGATCTTGGAGTCGTCATGGATAGTTCTCTGAAGACGTCCACACAGTCTGCAGCGGCAGTCAAAAAAGGAAACAGGATTTTAGGAATCATTAAAAAGGGATAGAGAAGAAGACGGAGAATATCTTATTACCCTTATATGAAGCCATGGTACTCCCATATCTGGAATACTGCATACAGATGTGGTCTTCTCGTCTCAAAAAAGACATACTGGCATTAAATAAGGTTCAGAGAAGGGCAACTAAAATAATTAGGAGTTTGGAACAGGTCCCATATGAGGAGAGATTAAAGAGACTGGGACTTTTAAGCTTGGAAAAGAAGAGACTAAGGGAGGATATGATAGAGGCATATAAAATCATGAGTGGTGTGGAGAAAGTGAATAAGGAAAAGTTATTTACTTGTTCCCATAATATAAGAAGTAGGGGCCACCAAATGAAACTAATGGGTAGCAGGTTTAAAACAAATAAAAGGCAGTTCTTCACACAGCACATAGTCAATCTGTGGAACTCCTTGCCTGAGGAGGTTGTGAAGGCTAGGACTATAACAGGGTTTAAAAGAGAGCTAGATAAATTCATGGAAGTTAAGTACATTAATGGCTATTAGCCAATATGGGTAAGGAATGGTGTACCTGGCCTCTGTTTGTCAGAGGGTGGAGATGGATGGCAGGAGAGAGATTGCTTGATCATTACCTGTTTGAGTCACTCCCTCTGGGACACCTGGCATTGGCCACTGTTGGCAGACAGGGTACTGGTCTGGATGGACCTTTGGTTTGACCCAGTATGGCCATTTTTATGTAAACAAGCAGAGGGAAGCCTGGTCATTGCTGCACTTTCAGGCAGCAGTACTACTCTGAATCTTGTGTATCGACCATTTTGTTTCTGAAAGCAACTGGTCTCACAAAGGCTCAGAATATACTGCAGCAGGAGGTTTATCAATCACCTTGACTGGTCCCTTTGTCCAAACATAGAAAGGGCATTTTTTTCAACTTTTGGGAATTCCCCAAGTGGACCTGTTTGCAAGATGACACTGGCTGCTTTTCTACTTCTAGGGCCAGAAGGTCTGCTGTACGCTTTCCGCCCATCCCTCTTCTGCCCAGAGTTCTGTTCAAAGCCAAGCAGGACGTGGTGTGACCCCAGCATGCCCACATCAACACTGGTTTTCACAGCTCTTGGTCAGTCCCCTAGTGTCACTCCTGCTTCACACAGACCTAATTTGATGGAATCACTTCTACTTCCTCCACCGTGGTTCAGACCCTTCACAAATGGGCTGGAGCTTTTATGGTTAACTTCCGGTGCTTCTGCACAGCACCCTAAATTCAAAATAAGACACATAATTTGCGCTATGCAAATTGCGTATCTTATTTCAGAACTATTTTGAAATTTGAAATTTGGCATGTTACACAGTGCCAAATTTCAAAATAATGCACTATTTCGAGCCATTCCATATTCCTCGTGCAACAAGGTTTACCAGGAAAATAGCATGTCCGTTATTTCGAAAAATATTTCAAAATAATGGGTGGCTTGTGTAGACGGAGAATAGCTATTTTGGGATACCTTTGGTATCCCAAAATAGCTGTTCAGTGTAGACGTACCCTTCAGTGAAGGAGTCCTGCTTTAAAGAGGTGTAGAAGGTACTGCTGAATAGAAGAAAGCTGTCAGTTGGATAATTTAAATTGATAATTGGAAGAAACTTTCCATCTAGTAAAGGCTGACAGCGGTCTTCCCTATTGTTACTACTATTCAGCATTTGTATCTGAAACACCAAGGATTGGGGATTAATTCAATCAAATATCCTTAGTGGATATATTGGCATTCCATTCTCTTAAGGACACCTACTCCCTTTTTTTCAAGCTGAGATATTTAAAGGGTTTAGACAGACTGTTTCTACATGTACAGAGAGTCATTGCACCACTGAGCATGAATCTAGTTTTAACAAACATAAGGGGTTCTGCCCTTCAAATATTTAGTGATGTATTCTCTGTTGCACCTTCCAAGGGTTTTTAGTTGCCGTAACACCTGAGAGAGGTGCTATGATGCCTGGAAAGTCTTTAATTGACTTTTCTAGAGCTTCACAGTACTAGTAGGAGAGACTATACACTGTAGACTTTAGAAAAACTTTAGCATCTTATCTGGAACAATTTATACCTTGCTAGTCTGGCTTAATCGTTGATTGCATTTGAGGACAGAATGAAGGGCAGTCCTGTTTCCACAATAGATATCTGGCTGTAGTCAAATATTTTATTTGTTGGCTAACATGAAGCCATCAGATAAAATATAGGAACATTTGACTAACACATCAAGTGACTTCTGTGGCATTTCTAGCTAACATGCCCATATTAGACATTTGCAAAATAGCAATCTGGTCATCGTATCACATATCTGTGTCTCATGATGCTATCCACAATCTGGAGACTATGCTAAATTTAGACTTTAGACTCCAAATCCACCTCCAGGTTGAACTTTTTGTGAGTCAATGTTTTGAGAGTCACTTTCTGTATAATGGACGTGTGGAATCACTTGCAAACAATGTTGTACTACACTTTCTATAGCTATTGTTCTTTGAAACATGTTTCACATGCTCCTCTCACAATCCTATCTACTCCCCCTCTCTGTCATTCTTTCCAGTAGGAAGGAACAGAGGGGAGCCAGAGGCAGTTTGGCCCTTTATGTCTGTGCGTGATGTGTGAAGCGGAAGAGGGTGATTGTGTGGCCACAACACGTACTACTAAAGGAAAGTTTCTCTGACACCACACGACCAGGGGCTCATCCAGCTGGACATCCACTATCTGCAGTGGCGTGCACAAACACCTACTTGTTTTTTTGGGGGAGATGGAAGGATTCTTCTCTAGGTTCCCAGCCTCTTGCTCAGGCTTTGTCTACACTACCATTTTTTCCAACAAAACTTTTGTTGATCAATGATGTGGAAAAAACATATATTAGACATAAAACCGACATACATTTCACTGGAAAAAATGCTGGTGTGGACAGCACTATGCTGGCAGAAGAGGATCTCTTGCTGACATAGCTAATGCTGCTTGCTGGAAGTAGTTTCATTATGACATCAGGAGAGCTCTCCTCTTCCAGCAAAGAGTGGTTCCATGAGAGACCCTACAGTGGCACAAGACATTGCCTTAGAGAATAATTCCCCTCTTGGAAATCAGTACTGTCCCTGACAGCCTGGCATATGAGACTTTGAGGGAGGTAAAGTAATTTTAAACCCTCTTAACTTGAAATTTCTTTTGTGTCCTTTTCCTGTAACAGTCTCTTGGAAGCTATTATCTACCAAATGTCCTGTCAGTAAAAGCTTTCAGGCTTTCCAGAAAAAGACTCTAGATACCAGTTCCTTAAAATGTTATGCCTCTAGTTTAGAGGGGCAATTAAAGGATATACTATAGGCCATGAATTCTCAACATTTTTCTTTGACACCTTCTAACATGTTCATAAGTATTCCACAGCCCACCCGTGCCACAACACCGGGTTTATAAAAGCCAGGGCCAGTATTAGGGGGTATCATGGGTGTGCCTGGGGTCCCATGTCACTGGGGCTCCTGAAAAGCTAAATTGCTCAGGCTTTTGGCTTCAGTCCCAGTTGTAGGGCTCCAGCCCCATGCAGTGGGACTTCGGCTTTCTGCTCTGAGCCCCAGTGACTCTAATGCTGGCCGTGCTTGGAAGGGCCAGATCTCTGGTTGAGAACCATATCCATAGACTAATACCCATTCCTTGGTCATTAATTTTGAAGCTTTTATCAGTATTGAATTGAGCAGATTATCTGTATGTGAAAACCGAATGGGGGGGAGAAACATGTAAAATAATTCCCTTGAGTCTATGCAAGAAAAAAAGTGGAGGTTTTTTAGTGAATTCAATGAATTGGGTTACTTTAGCTTGATTTGAAACCCCACATAACATGTTTTCATGTTTGTATTAGGTGGGGTTTTGATTGAGCTAAGCTAACTTGAGTTTAAAAAAGCACCTAGGAACATACTTTTGGGTTATGTAGATCTCCCTGGCTAGTATTTGATAAAATAAAAGTTGTCATCCATAGTAGTTTTTTCTCTGCTGTGTCTGTCTTGTTTCTGTCAGAATCAGATTTTCCTCCAATGTGCCCTTCCATATCCAGCCAAGACCCAGTGCCTCCATACTTTAGGTATCTGAAGAACCACAACGTTGTTTGTAAATAAATAAATTCATTGAACTGTACTCTATTTATCCTGAAAAAAAAAGTAAGATGAAAGATGCTTAAAAATGTGCTATGCAAGTGGATCAAAATGTACAATAATGCTTCTGATAATACTCGGGGTCAGCCTTAACCAATAGGCACTAAGGCTAAATGTGGGCCGAGACACGAATCTATCCTTAGAACACGATTGCCAAAATACTATATACTTTTCTACAAATAATTTTATTTGTAATTATCTGTGGTTTTGCAAATACAATTTTTGGAAGAGAAATAACTATTCCCTAATAGACTAAGAAGATGCTACTATTTTCCCATCTATATCAATCTAGATCGTCTATAAATGGCATTTATCTACTAGGCAGGATCTGCTTCAAACACCCCACTATTAGTGCTGCTTTTGTCTAATCTTTTTTGTGTAATTAAGATTAGGGCTGTTTGGATAGCATAAACCTTATTTGTGAATAGTTTAAAGTGACCTTTGCTTTAATCATGGTCACTTCTAGAGCTGGGGAAAATAATGAAAAAGTATTCATTGAATAGTTTAATCAAAAAAATCATCAAATTCATCACAGTTTGAGTAATTCAAATACATTTGTCAATCAGCTGTGTAAGATATTTCTTCTATCTTCTCACTGAAATGGGTCTCTTACCATAGTCGTTGCTATTTTATTGTAATTTATGCTGTGTTACGAAAAGTTGTTCAGTGTGAGTTTAAACAAAACTTTTTCTCTTAAATATTAGTCCTCAAACTTTTGTCCCTACACCCAGATGGAAGAAATTAAAAACAATTTCATAGCAACCAGGTACCTCTTATTTTAAATATATTTTATTGCAAATGCTCTTATATTTTCAGCTAAATAAGTTAACAGGACTCTCGTACATGAATGCTGTACATGAACATACATGTTAAATCACTACAAGGGTCTCAGCAAGGTTCATGTACAGCATTCTTTACAGTGGTACTAAAATGTATAAGCACAGTAGTAATGGATTTGTATTATTGGTATTGTGTATATAACATTCATGATGTTTTTTCGGAACCTAGAGCTAAATTCTGCTATCCTTATTAGTGCCACCAGGCCCTTTGATGTGAGTGTTTCTACTTACATTAATAAAGAAAGCAGGATTTGGTCTATGCTGAGCATCTAAGGCCTTATTCTGATTTTTCATACACTGATATAAATCAGGAGCAGCTATACTGAAGTAAGTGGAGTTACACTAACATAAAGCTAGTGCAGGAAAGAAGGTCCTAATATTTGAAATGATATCATCTCGACAGGATGACTGAAGATAAATTCATAATTAGGTGAAAATCTTTAATTTTTCAAGCTGTTAAATAAGTGTAATTTTAAAGATATGGGGATAATGCTTTGTTAGATTCAATTTATTTGTATAATTTTGATTTAACACAGTCAATTTTTTAAAATTGCTTATAGTGCTAGTAATGGTCAGCTATTTAAAATCCAAATCAAGTCTGATACATTCCACGTGAAATCTTGATCTCATAGGAAATCAGTATGTTGTTTGTCTTGAATTTCTGATGTGGTTTAAAACTATCATATATTTTCATGGGTGACTAGCTCAGATTTTATATGATTGGTGTGTGTGTGTGTGTGTGTGTGTGTGTGTGTGTGTGTGTGTGTGTGTAAATCAGTATATGCTTAGGGAATCAGAAAGAGTAGCTCTGGTTTGTCAGAATTTAATATAAATATATTGTGATGGCAAATGTAAACATTTAATTACGTATTTTATTGTCCATTGTACTAGTTGGTCTGTCTATCTAATTTGTATGTATATGTATAGTAAGAGTAACCATTTTAGTAATTGTAAATAGGATAGGGAGAAGGTTTGAAATGAACAAAAAGCTGCACAGCAGGAAGCATAAGTTACAAGCATCAATTCACACCTGTTAACTACCGTGAATTGGCTTGCAGACAACATCAGGCAAACCATATAATGGTATGCCATTAATTAATTGTTCAGCCATTTAAAATGGATTGTACTAAATCTGTTCCTTTATGGTCCTCCCAAATGAGAGAGAGTGCCATTTATCAGAGTGTTACGTAAACTGATTTTATTCTGCAAAAGTAAGTTCTCATATGGGTGCTCTTAAGCAGTACAAGGGAGTTGCACTGATTTAATGTAATCTTTTTTATACCAATTTATAGCTTGTCTACACAGGTAAACTTACCAGCATTACTATACTCATAGCATAAATGCCAGTAGTTTTTACGGATATGGTAAATATCATAGTTATTTATAGATACAAACACCCTAACAAGTTTCCAGGCATATCTATTTCCCATGTTATCTGAAAGGATGGAAATATTAGTTGGTCACTTTTGCCCTGCAAAAAAAAAGTTTAAAATAAAATAATAAATTAGGTAACATTGAAATTAATATAAAAAGTGTGCTAAAAAAAGGTAACAGTAATTATAAGAAGATTTTCTAGTTAAGGGAGAAATCCATCACAGGTTTCATTTTTTTTAAAATCTAGCAGAGGTATCTTCACCAGGGGAAGGCGGTAAAACCAGTCCCATTTGACTTTTAAAAGACAGTAGGGAGTGTGTGACTCAGTGGTTAAGGCTGTAGCTCAGTTTCCATTACAAGTTCACTTTGGATTCTGATGGTCCCTTCCTTCTATGACAGGTTTATTTTTTCCCCCAGAGGCTTCCCATGTTTGTCATTAACCACAAAAAAAGTTTTTTTGTTATTTAAAGATTAAACAGTCATTCTGTAAACTTCCTGAATTGTCTAATATGCTTTGCAGAAACACCTAGCAGATCTTTGTAAGCTCAGTACGCCAAATAACTGTTTCAAAGAATTTTCAGGCTCTGCTGATGAAACAATTAGGCATGTATGTAGAGTATGTACAGAGGAATTTAGAGGCATGTATGTAGAGTGAGTATGTAAAGAGAAATTTTTGTTTTTAATTCATGTTGCATCCCTAATGATAGTAAAACAATATGAAATAGAAAAAAATTCACATATTCAGGACTAGAGCTTTTTTCTAGAAGATATCTCATAACTGCCTACCAAACAGTTTCTTGCCCTTTTCGGTGAAAAATTTGGTATTGCATGCTTTCGAAGACAGGATTGTAGATTAGAGAGATTTGATCCAGCACAGCAACTTGTATGTTTACTTAATCAAATCAAATCATCCATGCATATATAAACTTCTCTCATCTTAGTGCAGGGGTGGGCAATAAGTTTTGGTGGGGGAGCCTTCCAAGATTTTGGAAAGTGGTCAAGGGCTGCCCTTTTCCATGGATAAGATGTGGGGTCTAGGGTGGAGGTTGGGTGCAGAAGAGTGCATGGGGTAAAGGACTTGTGGTGCAGGAGATAGTGTGATGTCTGAGAGGGAGTTTGGGTGAGGGTGGGGTGTTGTGAGGGGATTGGGGTGTAGGGTCAGGGAGGGAGTATGGGTGCACGAGAGGATTCTGGCCTGGGGGAGGGGTGTAGAAGGGTGTACAGGGTCTGGGAGGGCGTTGTGACCTGGGGCAGGGGAGAGAGGGTTTGGGTGGCTACCTGGGGGAGGATGTTGGGATATGGGAGTGGCAGGTGTGCCAAAGGCAGGCTCTGACTACAAGGCACTTACCTAAGCCAGCAGCCCTGCAGCACTCTCAAGGCAGGCTGGGCTCCCTGCCCGCTGCAGCCCCAGATCACTTTGGTGCAAGCTGGTTCCCTCCATGTGGCTCTCCAAGAAGGGAAAGAGGCTTGCGCAGCCCCCATCCCCCAGGCCAATTTTTCACCTCCCATTGGCTGGTTGTTTCCAGCCAATAGGAGCTGAGAGTTTGGCTGTAGTCAATTCCTATTGGTCAGTTGTTTCTAGCCTATAGGAGCTGAAGATTGGGCTGGGGACCAGGAGATCACACAAAAACTCCCTCTTCTTGCAGAGCAGAGAGTCACTGGGACTGCACTTTAAACCATGGCAGCTGCATGCCTGAAGGTCCCAGCAGGGTGGTCTATGGGCCGGATCTGGCCTGCAGGCCATATTTTGCCTAGCCCTGTCTTAGTGTCTAGACTCTTAAATATTAAATGCTACACTGAAAGTAGGCCAGCACTAACAGTACTTTGTATCATATTCTCCATACATCCATCCCAATCATAGTCCTTTTGCCTCCCAAATTCCAGAGATTTTAAATCTTGCCCTCTACATAGCATCCACTCCATTTGCTCTGTAGGAACGGCACCTAGCCTATCCCATCTACTGTCTCGAAACCTCAGTGTATCAACTTCACTTACCATCATTTTCTGGTTTTAAGACCTCACCTCACAGTGTTCACTCTGTACATATCAATTGTAGTTGTGGTATATCACCTTCCTTCAAGGTACATTTTGCTAAGAAATAGAAAGGTTTTCAACATATGTGCCATGGGTTAGTGTCATAGATAGTCAATGAGATAAACTTTCCAAAGCTGTAATACTATGGAATGTCCATATTCCTGCCTAATGGCGCAAGAAAAGGTCAAAATTGAGGTTATTTTTGGACCATACAGTATTTTCTAAATGCATTTTCAAATGTTTATTTTTCTACTGCAACATTCTAGTAAAATATTTTTGTTGAAGAAATATTTCCAGTATCTACTATGTTAGTTGTTTTTTGTTTGGGGATGATTATACTTATTTAGAAAGAACAGTGACCATAGGGGTTAAAGAAGGTAAAATACAATAGGCTTTGAATCTGTGTTGCAAATAAACTGACAAACAAGGCCGTTGTAATTTAATATTGACAGATATTGTGTATCATGGCTGAGAACAATAAACACAATATAAATAAAATGAATGGGATTGAACCACAACAAGAGGGCTTTGAAAGGAATCTTGGAGCAATAGTCTACATATTTTTACTAAGCAGTCCACTGGAAAAGCAATTACACAAAGCAAACACAATGTTAAAATGTAGTACATAGCAAGAACAGTGCATAGCGAACCTGATTAGACTTTAAATGTTCTCTGGTAAGAATTCTGCTTAGTTTTTTGTAATAATTTCTATGCACCGTATTCTTTACTATATATACTGTAGCATTTGCAAGGACACATAGAAGAATAAGAAAATAAATAGTATTGGTCATGGTAGTTAATTTTACTAATCGCATATGTACAACTATCAGGTAGAATTACCAAACGATAATGAAATCGAATTTTCCAGGATAGGTGGGTGGTTTTGAATGGCTGAGTAACTATTAGGTCAGTTGGTAGACTTGGTCATTTCTTCAGTTTTATTAAACATTTACTTAGATTGTTTTTAAAATTAATATCCTTGTTCATTCATAAAATTACAGAATTCAGAAAATAAAAAGTGTTCTGAATGGCTATTGTTAAAATAGCACTCTAGGGTTGCATGCTTGTTATGCTTTATTCACTCTAATAACAGATTTGCTTAATTTAATATAGTATGGTTATTTTCTTAATACCAGCTCTACAATTCAACATGGGATGTGAGAATCAAGTTTGCAGTGTCCCAGCATCATGCATCATAAAAATTCTCTGAATGAAATTTGGTTCTTGGATAAATCTGTGTATCCCTTTCCTGTAACTGCGTTAAATACGATTAACTGACAGAACTTGACTGTGCAATTGAAACTTGGTTAGCAATGTGGTTGATGAGACTTGGCCCAATAAAATCCAGTTTGTTCTTACATAGCTATATAGGATCTGCAGGACTAAATGAGTGGAAAAGGTAGTAAAACATAATTTTTGGCACAGAAGGAAGCAGGTACCATACTTCCATAGATCAGAGCTGTTGATTGAGAACTTGCTATTTGTACATAATCACTGACCATAGCCACCCTTTAAGAAAATGAAGTGTTAAGTGAGATGTTCCTTGAGGGACTAGAAGAGGTCTTTTAACTTCTTTTCACTCTTGAATGGAGTCTTACACGTGTCTTTACTCTCCATGTACCACTACTGTAGAAACAAGCAGATAAAAGGACTATCTAGGATATGCAATGCACTTTGGCAGAGTCAAAATTTTTCAGGTTTCTACCATTTTATGGAAGGAGAATATAAGTTTACAGATCAACTAAAGTCAGTTTTTGGATACAGAACTCATAATTATAAGCTCAGCCCCACACGGTGAGCATGCTTAATTCTAAGTAAGATAATTGCATTTAAATCCTTTAAGTGTCTTGTGTTGTCTTGTTTTGGCTTGGGAATAATTTTTTGTAGAAAGGAAGATATTCATAGAATTATAAAACTGGAAGGGACCTCATGAGGTCATCAAGTCCAGTTTTCTGCACCCATGGCAGGACTAAATGTTATATGGACCATCCCTGACTCGTGTTTGTTTAACCTGCTCTTAAAAATCTCCAGTGAAGGAGATTAGGGTTGCCAGGTGTCTGGTTTTCACCCAGACAGTCCGTTATTTCTGGCCCCTGTCCGGTATTTTGTTTTTCTTGGATGAAAGGCCGGTGGGGACATTCTTCCCCTGCTGGGTCTGGCTGGGGGTGGGGAGGTGAGGAGCAAGGGGATTCTTAAAGGCTCAGCGACCATTTTTTTTGGGGGGGGAGCCCTCAACCAAGGTGTTTTCCGACCATGTTCAGGATTTTTGGTGAAAGCATCTGGCAAGCCTAATGGAGATTCCACACCCTTCCTATGCAATTTATTCCATTGCTTAGCCACCCCGATCCCTGATAGTTAGGAAGATTTTCCTAATGTCCAACCTAAATCTCCCTTGCTGCAATGTATGCCCACTGCTTCTTATACTACTCTCAAAGATTAAGAACAATTTTTTCTCCCTTCTCCTTATAACAACTTTTATTTACTTGAAAACTTTTATTCTATCCCTGCTGTCTTCTCCTTTCTAGACAAAATAAACTCAGTTTTTCAATCTTTCCTCATACATCATGTTTTCTAGACTTTTTAAATATTTTTTGTTGTGCTTCGCTGGCTTTCCCCAATTTGTCCACATCTTTCCTGAAATATGATGCCCAGAACTGGCTGCAGAACTCCAGCTGAGTTTTAATCTGCACAAATTCTTCTCATGTCTTCCTTACACACTCCTACTAATACATCCTTAATAGAAATATCTCTACTAGAAACATTTGTTCTTCAAAAAGACCTCAAGTTTCATTCAGTTTTTTGCAGTGTTTCTCTTTTTAAAAAATAAACAAATTTTAGGAGTCTAAAATCAATAACAGGTTTTTGAAACAGGCTACAAGTGAGAATTCTCATTCTCACTTGTTGTGATTGCCTTCTTCTAGTGCTTGACTTTCAATAAGAATTAAGATGGGAGAGATAAAATTAAGATTAGTCAGTTTTACACTTTCTTTTAAAGGAAAAAGTTAAAACATCTTATTTCTGAAGGTCTTGTTTATGTCTGTGGAATGAGGAGTAAATACCAAAAGCCATTAGCTAATCTTGACTTAGCTACTGGTGGATGCTTCCATTTCCATAAAAGTGAATGTATTAGTAAAAATCAGGTAAATATTTTAAAATATTATGCTTGTCTCATTTTTTTATTTTTCTGGACAGAATCACACATATCAGAGCTGTTGGTAATGTTCAGTAGCAGTTGTAAATATAATTAAAAATCTCTCTTGAAGTTTTCAACTCCTGCCTGCTTGCGGATAAATACAAGAACTAGATTAAATAAATAAAGTATAGACTGTAGGAATATGGAGGAACAGAAAGTGTTTTGTTTTTGAAGAAAAATAAAGGTATCAAGCCAGATCCTTAACATATTATAAACAGGCATAGTTCTATTGAAGTCACAGAGCTAAGCCAATTTACAGCAGTTGAGAATTTACTCCTTTACTGTTTACATTTTAAAATAACCTTCAAGGTCTGTTCCTACCACCATCTCTTCTCATCTCCTGCCTCCTTGCACTTTGTGTCCATCATCTTTCGTAAAACCAAAAATTTAGCTTGTATCTGGCTTGCTCCTGATTCTGAGTTCAGCTGGTTAAAATATCCCATCAGAACATTTTTCTTCAGAAAATGCTGATTTGACAAAATCATCAAATTCTCCAAAATGTATTATTTCTGTCAAAACCACTCTGCCTCCTTTGTTTCCTGCCAGCCTGTGCTCCTGTCTTCCCAACTCCCTGGTCCCCTGAGAAGTTGGACAGCTGCAGAAGACACTTATCCAAGGAGTCTGGCAACTGAGAACAAGTCCAAAAGTTTCGTTTTGGTTTTCCAAAGCTGAGGTTTTCAGTTTTCTTCCTAGAAAAACTATGATTTTTTAAATTTTCACCCTGATTTAAAAAACAAACAAACATTTTTTCCAGTGGTAGGGAAATTCTGTTTTGTGCCCAGATATTATGAGATCTATTTTTTTTCAGCTTAGCACAACTTACTGTTTTTTCGCTATCAAGTCTTAGCCTTGTTAGCTATCCCTCTTGCTGTTGTTGATATAGCCTGTGGTTTAGTACTGGGTCCTAAAATTCTTCAAACCAGTGTTCTGCTCCCTAGTATGTCTGTTATGTTCGTCTAATGTATGTGTACTGTTAGAGAGGGTTTAATCATACAAATTGTTTTTCTGAGAGGTTTTGCCATAGGAACAGAGCAAAACATTGATGGAGTAGCATGAGGAGACTTTGGAAGCACAAGCTTTGGAGGAAATTGTAATGTCTTCTTCCCCCATCCTTTCCAGGGAATAAATATTTCAGAATCATAACAGCACTAATTGGAAAAGGAGACTGTTCCAGTTATGCACATGGTTCAAATATTTTACACCATAGCTGCGTCTAGACTGGCAAGTTTTTCCTCAAAAGCAGTTGCTTTTGCGGAAAAACTTGCCAGCTGTCTACACTGGCTGCTTGAATTTGCGCAAAAACACTGACGATCTCATGTAAGATTGTCAGTGTTCTTGCGGAAATACTATGCTGCTCCCATTCGAGCAAAAGCCCTCTTGCGCAAATGCTTTTGTGCAAGAGGGCCAGTGTAGACAATGCAGTATTGTTTTGCGCAAAAAAGCCCCGATTGCGAAAATGGCGATTGGGGCTTTCTTGTGCAAAACCGCGTCTAGATTGGCACGGACACTTTTTCGCAAAAAGTGCTTTTGCGGAAAAGCATCCGTGCCAATCTAGATGCTCTTTTCCACAAATGCTTTTAACAGAAAAACTTTTCCGTTAAAAGCATTTGCGGAAAATCATGCCAGTCTAGACGTAGCCCATGACTTTAAGTCTTAAAATATTATTTTCAAGTAATGAACAAATGATGATATATCCAGATTATATTTTAATATGATTTGGATAACTAATGTAGCAATGCAAAATACTTGCATAAAATGATTGATTGGAGTATCTTTTAATTGAAATCTTTAATTAGAATCAGTGTCTCACTATTCCAACCCTTGTCAATTGTATTAATAATTCAAAAATTGATTTATTTTCATTTTAATGTTGACCCATCAGGCAGCCTTTCAAATGGTTGTTTTGAAGATAGTTACATGTACTACATGACCTTTAATTTATTTCAGTAGTACTTGCAGTTGTTCATAATGCAGGTAAAATGTTGTGCTAAGTTATTCGTCTTTGCTATGTTTTAGAGCAAGAGAACAATAGGTGGTTACTGGATTATTTCAGTCTCTTTTTAGATTTACTAACTTATACCACTAGTTTATTTTAACACTCCAGGCTACATAGCTGATGAGTGTGACCATAAAGAATTGTGGTGAGAGTGCTCTAAGACAGCATTGTGATTTCCAGAAAAGCACTTTAGATGAAATATTAACACTATCAGATTTATAAAATGCTCTTTAGTTTTTAGTTTAAATTATCTATGCATATTCTTTCCTTATTAGGTCATTCAACACATTACATATGTTTTATGGATAGTAGTTTAATTTTTACTTAAAAATCAAAGTATTTTATATTTGCCCTATGGATAAACTATAGTGTTACATTCATTCTTTATTTTTGATTGCCCTACTTTCTTTCCCTCATCCTTTTGGTTTTAACAAACCTCCAAGATCCAAAAGTGTTGAGTGTATTTTTTTAATACAGAAAAAAAAATTACTCATCTGAAGGCACTGTGATGGACTTGTGACTTGGTAGTTCTTTTACTTATGACAAACTCTAGTTCACAGCATTTTTTCATGTTCTCCAGCTAATCTATTAGATGAGGTACTTGGTGTTGCTATACAAAGTTAGCCTTATATTGTAAGCAAAAAAAGTTAGATTTAATTTTGTGCTGTCTGGTGCACATGAGAGAGTATAATTTGACTGCAGTTGAGGTTCATATTGGAAACCCGTTGTCCGTTGGGTTGAAAAATCACACAATAAATATAAATCCTGAGACCGTAGGCTGAAGATATTGGAGGTCACTGTTTGAATTTTAAAGACTATAATTATCCTAGAAACATTCCATCATGACAGCTTACTGAGGATTGCTGTAGGTCATCTTTATCACCTCACCACACAACCACTGCTCAGCCATGCCATGAGGCCCAAGACCTATACCATGCTCATATTTGTAGAAGTGGTTGCCTTCAGAGTGCGTACTCAATTGTAAATTGATGTATAGTGAGGACCCAGTCATTTCTCAACATGCAGAGGAAAACAGAGTCCTATTAGACATCTTTGCATATTGGTCATCTCCCTGGAGCTTTTAGACACCAGTTGGCAAGGAGCCCAGACTGTCACATTGAGGGAAAATGTTTGTTAAATAAAGGTATAAGCAAGTTGAAGATTTTAATCCACCATCAAAATCAGTTATCCATAAGATTCTACCTTATGAGAGTCATCTTGACACTGAAATTTCTGCCATTGCCCAGTCCCCTGATTCTGGTTGTTTCATCTTTGCTAACACCTTTTCCTGTCAAAAAAGTTGTCACTATACTATAATAACTGAAACTTCTAGTTGCTATAACCACCTTCTCAAGTAGAACAGCATCTACTCTGGTGGCTTCATCAAGGTTTCTATTTTGGGAGATTTGAATAAGATCCAAAGGCTGCAAACCTGATGTGATATAAAGCTTAAATTGTAAATAGGGTGGATCAAGGAAAGAGAACATCATTGTGCCAGAATTATGTGGTGAGAGGAGTATGATTGGATAAATAGATATATGATATCTAATGCATATGTATGTTCATTCTGACATTTATAAAAATTATATTCAAAAGTTCAGTTTCGGAGACTGTTGGACTTGTGCTTCATAAGTCAAAAGATGGTAATGTTTAAGTGTAACTTAGCCTTAAATCTGCTAATTTGCACATAGGCACTCCAAAAAACGAAAAGGTTTTAATGACATGATCACATACCGTTCCTTAACTAATTCAACAGATTAACATGCAGTTTTTCAACAATTTTAGATAGGTATGTGAAACATCTTGCAGTGCTTTGGTCTGCACTGTATGTGCCAGAAACCATGGTGTGATATATGGCAAATTTACACCTCATTGCAAGTATGAAACATCTCAAGTGCATACCAGGAAACCTTCTCTCATGTGTGTATATCAAACCTACACACCTAGTATGTGTAAACCACTAGGTGTGTGGGTTATACATACATTCCAGCTGGACATATTAGCAGGAGGTCCCTTGCAGTGTTCTTCCTGGGCATCAACATTCATGAAAGCACCTACTAAACAGGTAAATAGGTGGCATCTGTATCAGTTCTTGATTCTCCCTGCTATCGTGCTTGTTGACCACCAATATGGAGCAGCTAATATGGAGCAGAATAGGGACAGGTTAGGGCAAAAGGAGAGAAAGGCAGTCTCCATTCCCCCATTCAGTCAGATGCCTTTCTCTCTTACCTGCTACTGAGACAACTTTAGGCATTTTACTGCACAGCTGCCATATTACGCCTCTGACAAGTGGTCCAGGTATCTCTCTACAGACATACACATCAGTGCCAAGCCCATACATCCATCTCTCTTCCACTCTGTGAGGCTTTAAACTGAGAAATATCACACATGGAACTGTATGATACTTGGAAGCTGTGCCTTTGAGAAGTCATAGCCCTCCTTTGGAAAGCCTCTTCCAAAGTTATAGTGTCTGCTTATCTAAGTTGGGTTATGATTGTCAGATGGCTTTGTAGAAGACTACTAAGAATTACTGGCCATTAGTAAAAGTCTTACCAGATTGGCATCTATTTATTTCATCTGAAGTAACTGCAGACCCTTAGGAACGTATTAGTTATGGTGATACTTACGGTACAATGTTAAATAGTTGCTAAAAATTAAACATACTGCATCTATCATTTATCCTTTTATTACTAAAGAAGAGAAACTTGGTTATGTAATTCTATTTCATCCATGTGTAAATACCTTAATTAATATCACCTGGCCATTTTGACACCAACTTCATGGATTCTAAGGCTAGCTGGGAGCATTGTAATCACTTAGTCACACCTCCTGAATAACACAGGCCATATAACTTCTGTAATTCCAGTTGTGGAGAACCCACCATGAGTCATGTGAAAATGTCCCCATGGTTAATTACTCTCACAGATTAAAATTTTGAAACTTATTTCCTGTCTGAAATGGTCTACATTCCAACAACTGTTGCAATGGTGCAAAAATAACCTCTCTACTCATTGAGAGGGTTTTCAGCATTAAGTTTATTCCCCGTAACCATCCAGTGACTGCGTTAGTCCTTTTCCCCTTCCTCAATAGTTTGTAACCATTGATTTTAACATTCCAACCATGTAAATCACCCCACCAGGTTTCAGTAATACAAACTAGATTGTAGGACATCTTCTTTTCATGTCCTTTGGCTCCTTTATTAATTTTGTTCTCACATCTTTGCTCAAGGGATAGGAAGGATCTGGGAGAAGATCACTTGAGCATTCTCTTTCAGTGCACTTCCTATTTCTCTGTGAGGTTTCACATAAGTAAGTTTAATTAGTGCTAACCTGAACCATCCCCAGTGGATCCTTCCCCATCTACTTCAGATTCCTATTCAGTATTAAAATAATGTGTTATGTCTTGCTTCCAGAAAGACCACACACCATCCTATTATCTGCTTGTTCCTTTCAGAATATTTGCCCTGCCACCTCACTTGCCAAGCGCAGTAAAATCTCACCCATGACAGCAAAACTTTAAAGTGCAGATGGCTGAAGTTATTTCAACAAGTTTCTAGTCTCGTCCCACTTTTATCCTTTTCCACCCTGGATAACATCCTAATGCCTACAAAAGGGAGGAGAGAGAGTTCAGTGGTTTGAACATTGTCTTGCTAACCCCAATGTTATGAGTTCAATCCTTGAGGAGGCCATTTAGAGATCTAGGGCAAAATCTGTCAGGGATGGTACTTGGTCCTGCTGTGAAGATAGGGGATTGGACTTGGCAACCTTTCAAGGTCCCTTCCAGTTCTAGGAGATAGGCATCTACATTCATTTTTTTATTTTTTTAAAGTGGAACAGAGTCCTATGCAGAGAAATCAATTGCAAGACATCCATGCAGCTGCCCAATCCCCTCAGTAAAGACAGTTTTTCATTTGGGGATGCAGGTGGGGTTCAGTGTTCCTTTTTTACTTCTTATCCATAGCTTTAAATTAAGGCATTATAAAAATGTATTGCCTATAAACCACTACTGCTCCATTTAAAAAGTTTTATCTGAACACACTTACTGAAAAAGAAATATCTGAGTAAACCCTGTTAAGAATAGTAAGGTTGACTACAATCAAAATTAGTGTAAGGTTTATAACTATAGCATTAAAATATCCTCAATTATGATATTTCTAGGTCATGATTCATGAGATTTCTTAATTGATATATTGGAGTAACATAACATCACCATAAAAATCAAACACTGATATTTAATCTGTGATGCATATTTATAGCTTTGCATTTTACTCAGGTGAAATTCTGTGTACCAGTGATTTGATTTTGAACTTGGGATGAATTTTAACTCGCAAGAACATTTCTAATAAGGCACGATGCTGATTCTAATATAGTTTAATCATTTTAACAGTTGAGGAGAGAAATTTTTCAAATTTATCTTATTATAACTTCAGTAACTGTGATGATTACTTATAAATGAACAGCTGCATCTTCACTGCCACAGGCTTAAATTAAGGTCCCAAAGTCCCATAGGTTTTGCATTCCATAGTGCATTAGCAAGAAGTGTACAGATATAGAAAGTCTCATGTTCTAAGACTGCACAATCCATGTTGTAGTCATGATTAATAAGGTGACTAAAATGCAGTCTTATAATAAATGTTGCAGAACAAACAAGTTTAGATGTTAAAAACATAACACAAAAAAGGAAATCTGTATTACTATGTAACGTATGTGACCACTGTAAAATCATTTTTTGTTATAATTGCATTTATACTTGTATTGACTGTGCATCCTCTTTGTATTTATGATTTTAGTCACAGCTTGGTATTCTAGTGGTTTTATTTAAGTTAATGGGTTTTTCCCCCTTTTATTGCTTACTTTGAGAATTGCCCCAGGAGTGCCAGAAATTCTTCTTTCATCTATATAGATGTAGTGCTCTAAATTAGTATTTATTATATTTACTGGTTTGGTAACATTGAGAGTCCTACAATCAAGTTTGGGATCCCATTTTGGTAGAAGTGATACAAATAGTTTATAAGCTAACAGAGGCAAAGAAATGCAAAGGGAGAGGAAGAAGGATACCACATACTAGCAATATGGCCATATTGATAATAGCCATAGGATTCGCCATTCCAATTTTCCCTAGGAAAAGCAAAAATGAAAGTTACTGGGAGGTGGGTGATCACAGCACCTACAATTTTACATACAAATAAATATCTGTAGGTTATATGTGACATCATCCCAATTACTGTACCACTTTTAGGTATCAAGTAGTCAGCCTTAAGGAGAAGGGATTTGTAAAGGGGGAAAGAGTCTTGTAGAGATATTTTGTTGTGATTTTCATAAACATGTTTTGGTGAAATAGAAAATCCATTGCAGATAAGCTATGATATTTTTTAAAAATATAGAAATATAGTCTGCTGCAAAATCCTTTGAAAGTAGAGGTGGTGGGGTTTTTTTTCTTTTTCATTTCCCCAAACTCAGAGGCAAATGGAGATTTCTTTCTCCATTCTGAAGGGATAAAGTATTTAGTGTTGGGATCTGTGAGCTAAGGAGCAGATCTGATTAAGTTGTCAAGCAAGGATATATTCTGTGTCCTAAGTGAAGAGAAGTCTGGTAACAAATGTGGCCTTTTTCTGGTTATTCCCCCCCCCCCCCCTTCTTTATTTTAGGATATATTGGTCTGTCTCCTGATACAGCATAGATTTTTTTTTGTAGTTCTTCCCATTTGTACAGAACTAAGAGGCCTTTAGGAATGAGTAAGGGTTTGCGTCCTGTTCCAGGTTGCTTGCTGTATGGGTTCTTTTTTGAGGAGAGAAGTCTCTGTGTTAGTAGAATTGGGGAAAAGCAGGTGGACCCACAACCAGCCATGGATGTTCATACTAGGACAATCATTTGTGGCACCTATCTCCTTCTGTGGCTGGCATAGGTTGTGGATATAGACTACTTAGAATTGTTTCCTCGATGGGTTAATATGTTAAAACATATTGCTTGGGATAATATGTTAAAACAAGATAAAAGAAAGATTATTATCAGATGTTATTATGGAGCACGTAATTTATCATCCCTCTGGTTTCATCTAGGTTCGAATCTCAGTAACACATGGCTTTAGTCCTGCTCTCTTTATTCCAATCTCTTTATCATTTTGTATCCATTGGCTTTAAATGGTAGGATTGGGCTTTTTGTTTGTATAAGACAATCTTGCCTGATTGATACAGCTGGTCCTTTATACAGTTCTTTATGGATGGTTACTCATTTCAGCTTGAACGAGCTAAGAACCAGCATGTTCAAGGAGACAGTGTAGCTTTATCTACATATACATTTAGACTTAAAAGTGACAAGGAGTCCTGTGGCATCTTATAGACAAACAGATTTATTGGAGCATAAGCTTTCGTGGGCAAAGACCCCTTCGTCATATGTATGTAATGGAAATTCCAGAGGCAGGTATAACTATGCAGGCATAAGAAAAGAGTACCAATCAAGAGTAAGGCTAGAGCAGTGGTCCCCAACCATTGGAGGTTGCTGGGCGCCAGGGGGCATGGCCGTTCGCCCGCCGGGCGCCAGAGGGCGGGGACACTTGTGCACCCAGGGGCGGGGCCCCCTTAGCTGTGCGCCCGGGCGCGGGGCCACCTCCAAGAGCCGCGCGCCCGGGGCCGGCGTCCCTTCCCCAAGAGCTGCGTGCCCGGGACCGGCGCCCCCCCCAAGTGCCATGTGTCCAGGGCTGGAGCCCCCCGCAAGCACCGTGCGCCCGGGGCTGGAGCTCCCCTTCAGTGCTGTGTGGCTGGGGCCGGCGCCCCCCCAAGTGCTGCGCACCCAGGGCCGGCGCCCCCCAACCCCTCAAGTGCCACACGCCCGGGGCCGGCGCCCCTCCTCCAAGTGCCACGTGCCCCCCCCCCTCCAAGCGCCGCGTGCCCCGGGCCGGAGCTCCCCCCTCCAAGTGCCACGCACCCGGTGCCGGAGCTCTTCCCCCCCAAGTGCTGGACGCCCGGGGCCGGAGCTCCCCCCCAAGTGCTGCGCGCCCGGGGCCGGCGCCTCCTTCAAGCACTGTGCGCTCAGAGCGCGGGTGGCCAATCCGCAGTGTTCCCAGGGCCAGTGCTCACTGTGCGCCATGCACCCGGGGCCAGGTACGGCACCATGCATGCGCCACGTGCCCAGGGCCAGGCCAGCCCCGAGCACTTGGCAGGCGCACACAAATGCCCCCGCGGGCGCTATGGCACCCGTGGGCACCGTGTTGGGGACCACTGGGCTAGAGAGTGATACTCTTTTCTTATGCCTGCATATTTATACCTGCCTCTGGAATTTCCATTACATGCATCTGACGAA
The DNA here is from genome assembly GCF_049634645.1 of Pelodiscus sinensis. Taxonomy (NCBI): domain Eukaryota; kingdom Metazoa; phylum Chordata; order Testudines; family Trionychidae; genus Pelodiscus; species Pelodiscus sinensis. The sequence continues at coordinate 54,067,392 of NC_134714.1, forward strand.
GTGGGTCTTTGCCCACAAAAGTTTATGCTCCAATAAATCTGTTAGTCTGTAAGATGCCACAGGACTTCTAGTCACTTTTGCAGATTCAGACATGGCTATCCCTCTGATATTTAGACTTAAGAGATTTTGCAGACCAAAATTTGCTGTAATTCACCTTGCATGCAAGTTCTAGAGCAATCTTACTCCAGAATCATTTTGTTTTTCTTGCACAAAGTTATTGGGAAGATGGTAACAGTACAACTCTGGTGTCATCTGAAGTTGACAGATTTCCTTGATACGTGCCATTGTGTTTTTTGGTCTGCACATGATATGAAGATTCTGTTTGTTATATTTAGCTTGGAAAGAATAGCTGTTTTGGTAAATGTCAGTAAATGTTGTCACCACAGACAGACAAACTAAGGAGAAAATATTTCTACTGATGATGATAAAATATACATATGGGTAAAGTAATAAAAATGCTGCTTGGGAGCTTATTAGAGTTTGGTTGAAGGATGTTTACTTTTTATATTTTAACATGATGTTGGCAATTATTCTTTTAACAGTAGTGGAGCTTTACGTTTTTAAATCTTAGCTTTTATTGTCAATAAATAATAGCTTACCCGCCCACTATCTGACTTTCCCATGATTTCCTACACATGTGAAAACTTAAATTGATGAAAACAAAAAAATACTTTAAACCCATAATTTTCCAGAATCACAAACATTTAAATAGACATAAATTAAAAAGTGCTTAAAAATAAGCATTTCAAAAATAAACATTGAATTCTGCCAAATCTAGTTTTGATTATTTTGATACTAATCATGAAAAAGGTCAAATGTCCATTCTAATTCTTTTGAATTAGTCAGAAGCCTCCAGTACTGTTGACTGCCAGACATGAATTCAATTATTTCATTTTTACTATTTATAAAAATGACAAAATGTTTTGCAAGGTCTGATGGTTTTATTCTGTAATGACCATAATACATCATTTCAAATAAGAAGATAAGATTGCTTGCATTGCAGTGTGTTACCACACTGCAGATACGTAAAACTCAATGTATGGAGAGATGCCTTCACTGTAGCATGAAGGCACACACTAAGAACCAGTATGAAAATTCAGGGTTCTTTTGGTTGAATCAGTGTGATGTCAGCAGCTTGAACTTTGTAGAAAGGTACAGGATAAGTAATAGCTGCTGAAGTTATCAAAATGTACTTAAGTAAGAAGGGTTGAAGTGTGTAGGTGGCACAAGTAAGGTCTTGCACAGAAAAGCCTTAGAAAAAGTCAGGTTGGGTAGAAGTTTAATTTGGGATATATGCGTTATTGTTGATAGCTGAATTATGAATAATGCTTACCCCCTGGAAGGGGTACAGTTGGTCTGTACCTATACAGCATGCATGCATATTTTGTCAGGAGGGATAAACTGTTTTCATCCAACCCAGATGATACATCTCTCTTTTTTCCACTACCGGAATGAGTGTTGACTAAACTCAAAGCAGATAAATGGAAACTTCTGTAGAGGATGTGTGATCCATTGAGAATATTCACCTTCCCTTTATAAATTTAATTCCACAGTTCTTCTGAATTCTCACTTGCTCATTGATTCTTGGGTAGCTTTGGTTTCTGGAAATGCATTTAGGCTTCATTTTGTATGAAGATTGCAGCAGTGTGGACCTGGCAATAGTTATCCATGCCTTTGTGGCATCCAGATTAGTGTATTGGTTGCTTTCAACATAAGCTACAACTGAAGACCACTTGGAAGCTGCAGATTGTTCAGTATATAAGCCTGCTTGCTTACCATTTTTAGGCACAAAGAGCATATTACATCAATACTTCAAAGACTAACCTGGCTCCTTAATCACTTCCTGATGCAATTAAAGATTTGTATATCATTTCCTAGTGGTCTGCCATGGTGGTCAGGTCAGAGGATGAGGTCTCTCCTATAATATATAGCTTTGAATATGTAGGGGAATGACATTTGCAGCTAAGGAAATTCAACTCTTGAATTTATTTCCCATAGTAGTCTTGACTACCAGTTTATTACTTTTCAGGTCATGATATAAATACCATTTGGTTAATCAGACTGTTGACTGAGGGAAGAGGGTGTTGTTACCTGTTGTTTGCTACAGGTTATACCTCCCTTTACTAAACCACTCCTAAGTATAGGGAGGTTGGAGTATGGACACTCAGCTGGAAGCCAGAGCACAGGATGCAGAGGGGCGCACCAGATGGTAGTGGGGGCCCAGCAGGTCTCTTCCCAAAGGCCACAGAGGATGAACTGATCATTTCACCATTGAGGTAGCTTGACCAGGTCAGATATAAGATAAGTTATCAGAGCAATGTTGGTAAAGTTTCAGCTGTTGCTGGCCATAATGTACTTCTGTGGTGAACTTGAAACCTGGTGTTTCAGGGATGCTTAATTAAATACTATATAACTATTTGGTTGTTCATGTTTCCATACTGGATAATAATTACATTTTAAAAATCACTTTTTAGGGCTTTATGTTAAAAATAAACTCAATTAAGGGGAAAAAACTTGGTTTTTAGTAGTAAAGATACATTAATGTCCATAAAATTCAGAAATTTCATATTTTAAAATTAAGCCATCTACTAACATGTGAAAACTACAAATTGCTTTGCCCACATTAGGATCATACAATGTGCATCCTTTTTCTTAGTGTAAACACAACCTAAGACAGACACAGAGAAGGAATAAAAAACAACAAATAGTCTGGTAGCACTGTAAAGACTAACAAAACATGTAGATGGTATCATGAGCTTTCGTGGGCACAGCCCATTTCTTCAGATGTCAGAGAAAGGAGTCTTTTTAGACAATACTCTATGTAAATTAATAGAGACAGTTCACAGCTTTCAGAAATGCCCCTCACCTTGGGTATGGATGCACCTCTGTAGCAAACCTGGTATGGTTCTACTGTGAAGTGAATGGATGTATAGGAGATGCACACCACTTTTATTCAGAAACTGGATTAATTCAGAAACTGGTGATATATTACTATACAGAAATAAGAGTTTTGAGGCAATACACACACACGCACACACACAAGTCCTATGTAGGCTCCTTTATGGCCTAATATTCAAATATACAGTTATGAATTCTTTAAAAAATGTAATATACACCTAATAGATACCTAGAGATTGAAAGATCCAAAAGAAAAAAATAGGGTCTTTCCTTGAAAATTCTATTTCTTTTGAGGGGCACTATGGTATTATTTCAAGTCTAGGATATGTCGTCTGGGTGTCCACTAAAGTTGATGAAACTGGCATGTCAGTGAGTTTTACTCAGAATATGTGAGAAATTATTACTGCTTACAGTACTTGACAGTCTTGTGCTCATGAAGAACCCCATTTACTTTATTAAAATTACAGTCAGTGAGTAGCAGTCATGGAGTAGCTGCTAAGATTTCCCAGAATGCAATTATATAAACATGGATGGACAAGGTAATAGGCATAGACAGCCATTTTGTTTGAAGCATGGTTTTCCCAGGAAGAATGCTGATGAATACATATACTATTATGGTGTTGGATGATCCTTTTACAACTTAACGTGATTGTCTTTCTAAAGGTGGGGTTTAGAACATAAAGAAAAAGATTGACTCTAATGTCCATATTTTTTGAGGATATCTATGAACCTTTTGCAGCAAAACATGCAAACCATGGATAATCAGAAGGGAGGGACTTTAAGAAGTGGTGTCTCTGTTTGCCAAGGCCTCTATATCTTCCTTGATTATTGGAAAAGTAATGTTGTGCAGGAAACTGGAGAGCTTAAAAAATAACTATAAAACAAGAATTTGAGTCCTTGGGATGAAAGATATGTAGCTTTGATAGTCAAAGAGTAGCTGTCACTTGATGTAAAAACTTGGGGAGAAGTTTCTTTTATAAAACAGTTTTGCCTCTGTAACATTTTCTGTACTTTCTCTTTTGCTTATGTTGTGGATATTCACATTGAAAAAAACATTTAGGAATTTGTTCGTCTTCTGGTGGATGTAGATCATTGTGACACTTATGACAAGAAGCATCATTCTGCCACTGGCATTTCGGTTCATCACCTACAATAACACTTACAAGATGCTTTTACAATGCCAAGAATACTTTTAAGTATTTAAGCAATGCCCTGGTATTATTATTATGGCATACTGTTGTTAATGATTAATTATTTAACATCTATATTGTGGTAGAAGACAGCCAGGTAAGGCCCCATCCTGTTAGGCATGGTACAGACATCAAGAAAATGACAATTGCTGCCCCCCAAGAAGCTTAGAATCTAAAAGAAATAATAAATAGCAGGTTAAAGAAACTGCACATAAGTCAAGGTAAGTTCCTGGGAAGACAAGGAAACAAAAAAATTAGCTAATAATCAGAGTCATAATCTAAAGTAGCCACCTCCCTAACAGTTTTCTCTGTTACACATTTTTCAGTAACAGCAGGGAGCAGAGTGTAATTAGATGTGCCCCCCTCCAAAAACAAACCAGCAGATTCCACACAAGAATAGCTCATAAGTCTGGTCATCTGAAGAAGTGGGCTGTGCCCATGAAAGCTCATGATACCATCTACATGTTTTGTTAGTCTATAAAGTGCTACCAGACCATTTCTTGTTTTTTTCTGTAACAGACTAACATGGCTACCCCCTGAAGCTCAAGGATAGGTAAGTGTGAGTTGAGAAGGCATATGCTGAGGGCATATGCTGAAGACAGCAAGTAATAAAACAACAAAAAAGGAAGCTATTAATATAGATCATGATTTTCTCTGTGTGTACTGTATCCAACATAACGGGACCTCAACCTTCCTTTTGAGGGCCTGGGTAATACCCTGGGCAGTGATACTGCTCTCCCTTTTAAAATTCAGTAGTGCAGTTTAGAACTTTTATACTTACAGAATTATTACTTCTCTGCCTCTTCTGTTGCTTAATCCCTTATTTAAATTACCAAACTCTGTGTCATCATTAAATCATCTGTGCTGTAGATAATTGTGATGTCACACAGCATTATGATTGAAACAGAAAAATAATCAACAGGAGCTAGTAAACTCTTAAGAAGTCGCATTTTGATGCTCACTGACTATATAATTCCAAAAGAAAGAATCATAGGGCAAAAAGGAACCTCAAACCATCATCTAATCCTGGTAACTGCTCTGAGGCAGAACCAAATATATCTAGACTATTACTCATAACAGTTTGTCTAGTGGAATGGGGAACCATTTTTTGGTCGGTGGCCACTGCCATACAGAAAAATCAGTTGGGGGCTGCACAAAAGTGAGAAGCAAACAACAACAACAACAACAACAACAACAACAAAACCCCACCAATCTCCTCACTATGGCTCCCCAACTGAGCCTAGGGGGGGCCCAGACTAGAAGTTTTTGTTTACTCCAGCCCTGTGGGAGGGACTGAAGTGGCAGCATGGGCTTCCCAGTGCTTGGGGGGCCCTGATCCTCAGGCCCCTAGTCTAATTTGTTTTGAAAACCTCCAATGACAGGAATTCCACAGCCTCCATTGAAAGCATATTTCAGTGCTTAACTAATTCCTACAAGTTAGCAAGATTTTCCTAATATCTAACCTAAAACTCCCTTGGTACACATTAAACCCATTACTTCTTGTCCAACCTTCAGTGAACATGGAGCACAATTGATCACTGCCCTCTTTATAACATCCCTTAACATACATATATTCAAATACAATATTGTAAAGATTTTAATGGTGATTACAGTAGGAGCATTTAAAATTCCTTTTGAATTAGAATTATTGATCTAACATTGCAGGAGAGCACCTGAAATCTGTACTTTATTTTCTCGGAACAAGCTAATGTCTTTAGTAAGCTATTAGATTTTTTGTTTAGTTGGCCTGATCCAGATAGTTTCCAAAGCTTTACATAGGCTTTCACATCTTGGAACCTCAGAAGTATTTTTGTAAAGAAAAACTCCCTTGAAGAATGGAGCTGTTATCGCTCTGAATTACAAAATGTGTCAGTTCCTACAATTTTTTCAGTATTTTTGTAGTGTTTAAATGGATGGGCTTTTTCCTTTAAGTAATTGTATGAGTAGGAGGAACCATTAACAAATGTTCATATTACTATAGCATAGCACAAAAGCTGTAATTACATACAGAACTCTTACTTTCCATTAAAATTTTCTTAAGTGCTTTTGTTAATCTGAAAGTTCTTTCCAGATATCTTGAAAAATATATATCATTTTCCCTTCTACACAGTCATCAAATTTCAAGAGCAGAGTTAATTGTTTGTTTTCCCCCTTCAGATCTGCAATATTCTACAGGAAGATTTGTGTATAGCGAATAAAAAATAGATTAATGTGTTTTTGCATAAAACATGTGGTCACAAATTTCTATTTCTTGGAAGGGTGGTAGAGGAGGAGTTATAGCATTTTCTTTCCCAAGAGCCATAACACTTTTAACCAAACTTGGATACTTGACTTTTAGAATATTTATGAATTTTTTGTTTTATTACTCAACAATTACAAAAAACGCTCCTGATGCTCTTGACTATATCTTAAAATATACCAGTAATAAACAGATGTTTAGATCAGTCCAGCAACAGAATAGATATGGTACAATTTAAATCACACACCCATCTAAGACTTTCCTATCAAAGTCTCAGACAGTGTTATCCATCACCCACCTTTTCATGGATGGAAGCAAAAATATGGAAATTGCAGCACCAACTAAGAGTTAACAAACTTGTGTTAGTGTAAATCAAGGCAAGCAGCATATTGCAAAGATGTGGGCCCTATGAAAGTCTCTTTTCTCTCAAATTTTTATAGACAACATGTAAAGAGATAAACAGTATTAAAATATAGCATTTTCTTGTATTTTCTTGAGGTATAGTTCAAAATTTGTCATTACCAGACATTGCTTTTTTTTTTATTTTATTTTATTCTTTGGAAAAGTATGTTCCCTCAACAATAGCAAGTCTATATTAATTCTTCCAATTATAAACAGAAATGCTTTGTCTATACAGCTAATTCTTCTAATTATATATATATGAGAAATGCTTTGTCTAGTTCAGATGAGGGACTCATATCTCTCAGGTGAGTGCCCTAGCCTTGGGCTATTAGCAGGATATCTCTAATTCTGACCGGAAATTGTATCCTAGATCTGAAAAACCTTTCTGAAATTTTGTCAAAACTGATAGAGGGATGCAATGCCTGATATGGATTGGTTGTTTAAACGTGGTTTTCCCATATCTTAGGTAAGTGTCCCTAACTACTGAACTACAGACTCAGTTTCTCTTTATCTGGGTAAAGATTAATACCTACGTATTTTTAGAAAATGGAATGGTTCTAGCCAATTGGATTGAAAAAGAGACTGAATCTCCAGCCTTGTGGTTAGGGCACTCACCTGAGATATGGGAGACACAGACTGGACTTCAAACTTTGGTCTACCACTTTCCAGATGAGTGGCTTGGCTATTCTGAAGTCTGTCTAGTTTTGACCAGAAATTCCATTCTAGAACTGAAAAACATTCCTGATTAACCTGTATTTTTCTAATGAAAAGACATTAATAGAAACTATCTCAATCAGCTCTAGTATCTACACTAAATAAATATTTTTAAATTCACTCTGGTATGTGATCTGCACTTGAGAGACTTTAAACTCACTGAGTTTCAAGATGAGAATTGTAGTTACTGGATCATAAAGTCAGTAAGAGTAAAAAAAAATCTGCATTTGTGTAAGTATTTGAAAGAACACTTAAATGCTGGACACATTTGAAGTAATCATCTTTTATTCCATTTAATGAATAGCCTATTTAACTGTGGAAAATTTGAATACTTCACAAAGAATTTTGCTACATGAGTGATTAATTAACTCACTTATTCTGAGCAAAATGTGTCATGATTCTGAATATTTGTGCATTTAAGTTAGGTCATGTTAAAACTATTATATTATCTTATAGAACTTCCTGTTAAAGGACGTGTTTATTTAAAATATGAGTTTTTGAAGGAAGTTTAGGAAAATACTCTAGAAAAGTGATTCAGACGTTTGTGGTCAACAAAGTAGTTACACACACACATACACACACACTGTATTTGTGTGTATATGTATGCATATGGTGTATGTGCATGCATACACATACAGACCACTCCTTAGTGTGCTGCAAGATCAGGCTGAACCCGAAGAGGTTTCATCGTTCAAGGAAACAAGGAAATCCTCGCATCGACGTCAGCAAGATGTCGCAGCCTGACCTGACGCAGAAATTCGCAGAAGCGCTTGAGAAGGAACTTGACGCCACACAGACAGGAGACTCTGCCATGGAAAAGTGGGAAACACTGCGGAACATAATGCACCGCACTGCCCTGGCAACCTTTGGAAAGAGGACCACAAAGACGCACGACTGGTTTGAAGCAAAGTCCTCTGTGATGATTCCAGTCATAGAAGCCAAGCGCGCCGCCCTGGCAGAATACAAGCGGTCACCAAGCCAGAGGAACCTACAAATTCTCAGGGATACTAGGAGCAAGGCTCAACAGGTTGCCAGACACTGTGCAAACGAATATTGGCAGCAGCTCAGCAACGACATCCAGAAAGCAGCCATATCAGGGAACACAAGAGGCATGTACGACGGCATCAAGAAAGCGCTGGGCCCTACCCAGAGCAAAACAGCACCCCTCAAGTCATCTACTGGAGAAATAATCTCCGACAAGCAACAACAGTTGGGGAGATGGATGGAACACTACTCCGACCTCTACTCCAGATGGAATACGGTGACCTCTGCAGCATTAGATGCCATTGAATGCCTGCCAACCATGGAAGAACTTGATGCAGAGCCAACAGTAGAAGAGCTCAGCAAGGCTGTTGATAAACTGGCCTCAAGAAAAACCCCCGGCAGCGACGGGATTCCTCCAGACCTGCTGAAACAGTGCAAGTGTTCCCTACTTCACCCTCTTCACAAAGTGCTCTGTCAGTGCTGGAAAGAAGGAGCCGTACCGCAGGATATGCGGGATGCTAAGATCGTCACCCTCTACAAGAATAAGGGCGAGAGAAGTGATTGCAACAACTACAGAGGCATCTCCCTTCTTAGCATCGTAGGCAAAGTATTTGCTAAGGTCATCTTGACTCGACTGCAGAAGCTGGCTGAACGTGTCTACCCGGAGTCACAGTGTGGTTTCCGCGCAGAACGGTCAACCGTAGACATGATTTTCTCCCTTCGACAACTCCAGGAGAAGTGTAGAGAACAGCAGATGCCCCTGTACGTCTCCTTCATTGATCTCACCAAAGCCTTTGACCTGGTCAGCAGAGACGGACTCTTCAAAATCCTTCACAAGATCGGCTGCCCACCAAAACTGCAGAGTTTGATTGAATCCTTCCACACAGACATGAAGGGAACAGTGCAGTTTAACGGCAGTTGCTCCGAGCCTTTCAGCATCAGCAGCGGCGTCAAGCAAGGCTACGTTCTTGGCCCCACATTGTTTGGGATCTTCTTTTCCCTGTTCCTCAAGCATGCCTTCGGCTCAGCAACGGAAGGAATCTACTTCCGCACTAGATCGGACGGCAAGCTATTCAATCTCTCTCGCCTCAAAGCCAAGACGAAGATACGCGAGACGCTGATCAGGGACATGATATTTGCTGACGACGCAGCAGTCGTCACACATACCCAGGAAGAACTACAGTCGCTGCTGAGCCATTTTTCCATGGCCTGCAAAGACTTTGGGCTGACTATCAGTTTGAAAAAAACAAACGTCCTAAGCCAGGACACTGTCACTCCACCAGCCATCACAGTAGACGACTACCAGCTTGACGTCGTCCACCAGTTCACGTACTTGGGCTCCACCATCACCGATAATCTCTCCCTTGACACTAAGCTCGACAAGAGGATCGGGAAGGCAGCCTCTACTTTAGCCCGCCTGACAACCCGAGTGTGGACCAACCCCAGGCTGACAACCGCAACAAAGATGGCAGTGTACAACGCCTGCGTCATCAGCACCCTGCTGTACAGGAGCGAGACATGGACCACATACGCGAGACAAGAGCGGAGACTGAATGCCTTCCATCTACGAGGTCTGCGCCGCATCCTGGGCATTACCTGGCAAGACAAAGTCTCCAACCTCGAAGTTCTGACTCGAGCCGGCCTCCCCAGCATGTACACCATGCTCCGACAACGTCGCCTGCGTTGGCTTGGCCATGTACGCCGCATGGAGGACGGGAGGATCCCAAAGGACATCCTCTACAGGGAACTGGCATCTGGGAAGAGAACCACAGGGCGCCCGAACCTGCGATTTAAAGATGTCGTGAAGAGGGACATGAAAGCCATCGACATAAACACGCAGTCCTGGGAAGACCTCGCAGCAGACCGCCCGAAGTGGAGGGGCACTCTGACCACACAGCTTAAGTCAGGTGAAATGAACATGATGCGTGCATCAGAAGAAAAGCGAGCCCGCAGGAAGTTACGCAACAACAATAGCCAGGGAACCACCTACAGCTGCGACTTCTGTGGCAAAGAATGCCTGTCCCGGATTGGCCTTTTCAGCCACCAACGACGCTGTCCCCGACGCTGTTCCAGACAATCCGACACGAACCAAGACGAGAACTAGGATACGTCATCCATGGTCAACTGACCGACGGAGGCCAACAGCACATACACAGGTGTAGAAAATACCAATATTAACAGTTGATGTTTCAGGAAGAGAAATAATTATAGTTACAACATAAAATTAATAATTTATCACTTTCAGATAAAAGAGAGTGCACCCTATTTAAGCTAACTGTATCTCTTTTTGAAGGCCAAAGTTTAGCAAAGCCCTCACATCAGGAAGAGAAAATGTGCTCTTAACATTTAAATTAGACCAAAATTAACATTTTCCTGGGGTGGGTGAGTGAGGTGAGAGGACATGAGGAAGATCCTCCCCAAATCTGTAACTTATTTTACTTTTATTTCATTTAAATATGAATGGCATAGACACTTTATGGGGCATCTCTGTGTATTTGAAATCCTTATATGAGGGTGGTTTGTTAGATCTGGACCAAAATCATTGGTCTCTAGACATCCAAGCAGTTCCTTCCATAACAACACTATATTAGCAATGTATCATCCTGCTGCCTCTTTGCTTCCAGAGCTTTTTCCTGCCACAATTGAAGACTCCAGTAGTGGGAAAAGCTTTTCAGGGGGAGTTTCTCTCAGCTCCCCATCTTCCAGAGCCATTCTTTGCTCCAACAAAAGACTTGGGTAGTGTCTCCTTTGGAACTTTTTCCACAATTCTTTCCTCTCCCTCCCAACCGAGTCTGAGCCTTTCAGTACCTTAATTGCTATACCTGGTGAGCACAGACTTTTACTATGGTATGTAGCTACACATACCATGCATGTCACCACAGGTTTAGGGAAGTACAGACAAGATCTTGTAAAAAGAATCCCCCCATATCTTCCCATTCTGTGTGTACATGTATTTTAATTGCTCTTCAATGACAATATAGAAATGGTGAAAAAGAAAACATTCTTATATTTGTAAACTCAGGGTAGGTGGTCCTGAATTTGTCCGTAACTCCCATTTATGTGTCAGTATATGAACTCCTGTTCATGTGTAATGTATAATTTTTAAGAGGAAGATGCATTCCCTCTTCCAGTTCCCTTTGCTTGACAAAGCCATTAGGAAATGTTCATAAGAGGATATGCATAAAGATTTTGTTTAGAAGTATAGCCAACACAGTCTAAATTGTAGTATGTTCCAATTGTAGGATAATCATAGTTTCACATAAATGTGTTTGGAGAATGGGGTCATCCCTAATATGAGCATCAACCATTTTTAATGTTGAAATATTTTTTCAACTGGTAGATTTTCCTCGTTTTGATTGATAGTATAATAGCTTTGTTAGAGAAGCCAAAATGTTCTGATTATTTGTGCATGAATAGCTACACTCAGTTTATTTTATTTTTTTGAAAGATGTGTACTACAGGTATATACTGTGATTCCCAATCCTGGTTTCCAGACTATGAGGCCTGTGGAAATAGCATGATCAACTGGGGGAAGATAATCCCTCCTAACAGTCTGAAGAGACCCTCTGGTTGAGTTTAGAATGGCCCTGATGAGCTTCAAAGTGACTTCATCAAAGGAAAGGAATGGCAATGTGAGGCCTGAAGTGAGCTGAGGGGTATCTTAGGGACATGAGGTGGAAAAAAGTTCTCTAAAGATTAAAAATAAACAAACTGATGCTACTAAGAACTCTGTGTAGCAGCATCTGCTTGTTTCAAAACATTTAAATACATGGTTGGCAGCTGAAGATTGTTAGTTGCCCCACTATATTTTAAGTACATGATGTGTTTAAATAGCTGTACATATCTCCACCAGTATTTTCATGACAGAGACTTTTCACTGTGGAATAGTTCTGTGAACCAGCATTCCTGTTTTGTTCATAATGTCTGCAAGCATATTTATGGCTGAGGCAATTCAGAAGTTTTAATCCAGCTACATCATATTCGGTCTATAGATAGTCAGATCATGAGTTAAAAGAAAAAGCTTTGGGGCTGCTGCAGCTATGATTTGCCAAGTAAGAAGCTAAAAATAAATAAGCGAATGCAAACATTTCAGATTAACTTTAATTTTGTTCAAATTTTAACTTCTGTCAGAAATTTTTTCTTTTTTGTGTCAAAGAAATTGACAAAATACAGAGCGATGTAGATGTATTGGGATCACCACACACTGGTGGTGTATTATGCTTCTCTGAGTTTCTCAAATGCCTTTTAAAATTAATATAACCGCACAATGAAAAATGTGTAAGATTCTATGAATGCCTGGAAATCCTTTGATGAATATACACAGCACTTCCCAAAGTATCTTGGCCATGATTCAGCAAGGTATTTAAGCACATTAATATGTTAAAGTGTGTGAATGCAGTTATGTGCTTAAAATTATGCACTGTATTAAGTATCTTGTTTGATGAGAGCCAATATTTAAAAGTTTAAATAAAATTTTTCAAAAGCACTTAAATCATTTAAGAGTATTAAGTCCTATTAAAAGTCAAGCCTAAGTCACTTTGGCACCCTGGAAATTTTACCCTACGTTCCAATTAAATTAACTGTAGTAATGAAATGAGTTAAAACAATCTTAATGTCCAGTAAAAAAAAAAATCAGTTTTTAAAAAATTGTAACATGTCTTTAAAATTATCTTCTGATGGGAGGCTTGCATACAATTTTATAACCCAAGAATAATTTATCAGGAATATAGATTGCACTTTCTTTAAAGAAAAAAATAAAATAAAGTAAATTCAAATTTTTAACTTTGAACTGTTGCTTCCTGGTGGCTTTAGAGTTCAAATCTGAATTACTGTAGTTGAAAACCCAACTAATATATAATACCTTTTTCTTCAGCAATATGAAAATGTAATTGCATATGCAAATTGACTGTTTCATACCTAAACCAGAAGAACTAATAAATATATAAGAACTTTAAAATACTTTTTCTGGAACAACTGAGACAAAATCAAAATGTATTCCTTGAGTTTTATATTGTTTTCAAATATTATTTAATAAGCATTAAAGCAGCATTTTCTGTTATGTGTTATAATTTATCTATTGTACTTCACATTCCACAACAAACATATAGATACTAAATATTCATAAATTGAATTTGGATGCTGATGCACAAATATAAATTAATCAAAACATACTCATGGGTAAAACAGGATTTTCTATGAATACCAAGTCATTTTTTATTTCCTAAGAAAAATTGAAGAGTTGGTCTTTGCTTTTACAACACTTTTTCACTTCTGCGGCAGCATATGTAAAATGCAAGTTCTCAGATTTGTCCTCTGTACTTTTTTGAGTTGGGAATATTGATCACATACATAAATGAAAGACATATTTTAGTAACTACCACTTCAAAAGGAATCTAAGGTGTAACCCTTTTATTCATTAATTCTTCCATTTTTTAAATGGCAAAACTGTTGTCATCCTATATATATATATATGTCTCTTTGTAAGTTAATGTGCAAAACAAAATGTACAGTAATTTAAGTATGAAAGTTAACAAGTTGACACAAAATTTGTAAATCATTATATTAATGAACATTTTATATGCGTAAAAATGCAAATATGCATGCTTATTCAGGAATTTTGTCTCATTTTTAGGCAGTAGTGTTAAAAATAGAGTTTTGCTACAAAAATGTATTCTCAGACTATGTGAAATGAGTATATCAAATATTGTGTGTACAAATGAATTTGAGCTTTTAACAGCAATTTGCAAAAAGGGGGTTGCATTGCTACTATTAAACAACTAGAAATGATAAATAATCTGGCAGTTTGCTTTAGATGCTAATGCAACCAAAAAGCTTTTAAAATAACAAAATCTCACCAACTTTGAGGATTCATAATAGGATCATTTTTGTTACATATGTTGGCCATAGTGTTGACTGTTTTCTCCTTGCAGGACTCTCTCCTGTAAATTATTATAATGTGTTATCTGAATGAAAAGCCATCATAGTTGGGTGCAAAAATATAACAAAATGTCTTCTAAGGATTAAAAGCAATTTCCAGCAGGAAATCTGTAATCTCCCTACAAACCCTCTTTTTTTCTAGAAATTGGAATGGAAGTCCCATAATTTAATCCTCCAAGAAAATGGACCACTATTGTGAACTGTCTCAAAACTGTATTGTACTCTGTGAAATTTGTTACACAATTTTATTTCTGCGTGGTGCAGTGCTTTCTATTTACTATATATTGGTTTATACATATTAAAATGAAGTAAATGGATCTGTTGTATAAAGAGATATGTATTGTATTAAACTGAAGTTAATAAAACAACACAGATTGCAGAATTCTCTTTAGACACTCAGTGATAAGGCTAATGAAATTTCTGTTTAGCTTTGACTGCTTCCCTTTGCACTGTTTTGACAGTAGTCATCCCTGTAAGTGCTCTCCAAATCAAGCTCCAGTAGCTTCAATGTAACCCGACCTGTGTTTTGTATAAATGTGTTGTCTGCTGACCTAGAGAAGAACACTTGCATCAGCTACATTGATCAATCCACATTGCTTCTCATCATTTAGCAGACAATTAATACTACAGTGTAAAGACTCCCCAGAGCACTTGTTTAGAGCAGGATCACTTTACAGAGAAACCACAGGAGCTGTGCGCAAGCAGAGGAGGGGGAAGGGAAAGCTAACTGGAGAAAGAAAAGCATAAGAAATGAATTACCTTTCAGTGGTCAGTGTTCCACTCTGACAACTTTGAAATTGCATTTTCTCCACTGAAACACTGAATGCTTTTGGAATAAATCCAATTTTGTAGATTGTGCGTGAGTTTAGTGTTTATTTAATTTTAATATAAATATTCTTTATTGAAAAGGCAGCAAAATAATACTGGAGAACATCCATGTACATAATTCCAGAAAAATATGCATGCCATTAATAAGCAGGCTTAATGTTTGAGAAATATTTCCAGGCCATTTTATAATTAATCTTGTGGGTTATGAAAGTGGCACCTTTCAAAAACACTGATTTTACATGTTTTGTCTTCATTTTATTGTGTTAAGAAAATATTTCAGTAGAGTTGCTTGTTTTGATTATCTTTTCATTGTTCCAGGCCAAACACAGGATTTTGAACTGGGATGTAGGCTAAATTGTTTCTGAAAGATTTTGTAATTCTTAATTTTGCATATGAATTGTATTACTGAACAGAATGCTAACCTACCTGGACATTTTAACATTTTACCCTATCTGGACTATCAATAATGGCTATAAAAGTAGCCATTTCTCTACAAAAGAATTTAACACCCTTTCCCCCTTCAATTACCAAAACTGCTGACCTGTAATTCATTTACAAATTTGACACTGTCAACCTGGGCTTGAATAAAGATAGTAACTGGTTAACACACTACAAAGCCAATTTCCCCTGCCTTTGACATTTGCATTTTCACATCAGAAGCTATGAATGGAACACATACAGCCTACTTAATTAGCTTCATTAATACGAATCCTACAATTGATAGGTACCTGCTTTTGCTGTTATATATTCATTAGAGTCTGTTATTTCCAGTCCAACTCATCTGATGAAGTGCGTTTTACCCACAATAGCTCATGATCCTATATATTTGTTAGTCTCTAAGGTGCCACAGGACTAAGTTAGGGTATGTCTACACTACAGCGCTAGTTCGAACTAACTTAGTTCGAATTAGTTAATTCGAACTAAGCTAATTCGAACTAACGCGTCTAGAACTAAAAACTAGTTCGAATTAGCGTTTTGCTAATTCGAACTAGCAAGTCCACATTGAGTGGACTCTGAACAGGGCTTAAGGATGGCCGGAAGCAGTGCCGGCAGGGCATAAGAGGAGGACTTAGAGCATGGAGATGCTGTCTCAGGCTAGCCGAGGACTGTGCTTAAAGGGTCCCGACCCCCACCCCGGACACACAGTTCTAAGGGGTGCCCCACTTGCAAAGAAGTTCTGGCTTGGAGTGCCCGGAGTACCCACACTGGGCACATCACAGCACTCGGCCATCAGCCCGGCTGCACTTGCCGCAGGCTGCCATCTGGGGAGATGGGGCAATTGGTGGGCTGCAGGAGAGCTTCCACCCCCAGAAGCCCGCAGAGCCAGCCCAGTCCTCCCCATCGGGGGCTCGTACGCCATTCCTCCCTCACCTCCTTCCACTTACCCTTCCCTAGCCCCCCTTCTTATTGATGTACAAAATAAAGATAACGTTTCTTCCAACATTGACTCTGTCTTTATTGAACAAAACTGGGGGGAGACTGGGAAAAGGAGGTGGGAGAGGGGAAGAGAAAGGCTGGGAGAAGGGAGGGCAACTAACATGATCAGGGGTTGGGAACAGGTCCCAGATGAAGAAAGGCTTCAGAGACTGGGACTGTTCAGCTTAGAAAAGAGGAGACGGAGGGGGAACAGGATAGAGGTCTCTAAAAGCAGGGGTTGGGTGGAGAGGGTGCATTCAGAAAAGTTCTTCCTGAGTTCCCATAAAGAAGGACTAGAGGACACCAAAGGAAAGGAATGGGTAGCAGGCTTCAAACTAGTAAGAGAAAGTTGTTCTTCTTCACAAAGCAAATAGTTAACCTGCGGAACTCCTTGCTGCAGGAGGCTGTGAAGGCTACAACTAGAACAGAGTTTAAAGGGAAGTGAGATCAAGTCATGGAGGTTGGGTCCATGGAGTGGTCTTAGCGAGGGGGTAGGAGTGGTGTCCCTGCCCAAAGTTTGTGGAAGGCTGGAGAGGGATGGCACGAGACAAATGGCTTGGTCACTGTCTTCGGTCCATCCCCTCCAGGGTCCCTAGGGTTGGCCGCTGTCGGCAGACAGGCTACTGGGCTAGATGGACCTTTGGTCTGACCCAGGACGGCCATTGTAAGCTCAGGGCTCAGGGTCGGGGGTCTCAGTGGACCCCCTTGATTTTCATGCACACCTGCTCCTGGGTGGCCAGGCTGGCAGCTCTCCTTCCCTAGACGGCCACTTTCCTGTGCCTAGTGCGCTAGTGCGGAGATCGTGGACAAGGTCCGCAATGTCCGCACTAGCCCAGGAAGGTGCCCGCCTTTTGCGGTCCAGGGCAAGCTCCCGGGAGCCGCCAGCCTGGTCCCGGGAAGAGGGGGTGGGCTGGGGGACATCGGGTGGGTGGCTCTGTGCCGTGCCAAGTGCAGGGGCTGCTGGCTGGGTGCTGGCAGGCTTGCACCTGGCACGGGCACCGTAGCCAGCCCGTGCCCCTTTAAGGGTCCGGCGCCGGGAGGGGGGCATAGAGTTTCCCTGGTGTTGGCCAAAGTGGCCACCAGGGAAACCTGGGGAGGGCTAGCCTCCCACTAGTTCGAATTAAGGGGCTACACACCCCTTAATTCGAACTAGCTAGTTCGAACTAGGCTTAATCCTCGTAAAATGAGGTTTACCTAGTTCGAACTAAGCGCTCCGCTAGTTCGATTCAAATTCGAACTAGCAGAGCGCTAGTGTAACGCCTATTAAAGTTAGTTCGAACTAACGTCCGTTAGTTCGAACTAACTTTGTAGTGTAGACATACCCTCACAGACTAACATGGCTACCTCGTTGAGGGTCTTAAAGTGTATACTTGTAAATCTTTAAAACTTTTCATTTCATCTTTAGCAATCATCATGATAAATCAAAAAAGAATTTTCTAATAAAGGGCAAGATTGTTGCTTGTCCTAAGTGCCCAAGCAGGAGACACAAGGAGTTGACTCCTTTCTGTCCTTTACATGCACGATGCTATGCAGTATTGTACAATCACCCTTCTCCCCCTTTCAAAGGAGATAGATTGATAGGGCAGGGAATGACAGAAGGCCTTAGTGAGAAGTAAACTACTGCTGGTGTAGATCATTAGCAAATTACTCCTTCTCCTAACCTCTCCCCCTCCCTTCCTCCCCACCGCTGCCGCTTTCAAGTGGTCAGCACAGCTATACATTGTGCATTGCTCAGAGCAGAATAGCCCATAATGATTTCAGAGTGTTTCAGAATTCTCAGTAAACATATTAGTGCTTGCTCTCTGTCACTCATTTTTATTTAACATTTATTTGGGCCAGACTTTTCAACAGTGTTTTCCAGTGTTGTCTTCAAGTCATCATTGTCAAGTCCAAGTCGAGTCTCAAGTCACTACAGTTCAAGTCTCAAGATGAGTCTCGAGTACCTAAAGTCACTTTCAAGTCCCAAATCGAGTTTCAAGGCTTAATTTAAAAAATGTCTAGTCACTTTTGTACAAGCCATCAATATCAATAAATAACAATAAGCACTATCTGTTTTCATTTATTAACATAAATCATACTTGCTAACTACTAGGAGATCTGGGGATAGAGTTCTGTGGCTGGGAACAGGGGGGCTGGGGATAGAGTTGCGTGACTGGGGACAGGGGGCTGGAGATAGAGTTTCATGGCTGGGGACGGGGAGTGGGGACAGAGTTCTGTGGCTGGGGGGGCTGGGGATAGGGTTCTGTGGCTGGGGGCAGGGGGCTGGCATGTGCCTTCCCTGGGGCCGACCACCTCCGCTCCCCCCACGGTGCGGGAAATCCCTGCGCACGCCTCTCCCCCGGGGCTGACTCCCACCCAGCCCCCCACGCTCCTTCTCCGGGGCCGACTCACCCCTCCTGTGGTGCAGGGACGCTGCTGTGCTCCTCCTCCAGGGCCGACACCAGGTGTTAGGGGAAAGGGAAGTGGCAGGGAATTTGGTGCCCCATTTAACATGCCATTTTCGGACAATTTTTTCACCAAGTCCATTTAACAAAATTTGCAAGTCTTAAGTCGAGTCTCAAGTCACAAACAATGAACTCAAGTCGAGTCTCAAGTCAAGTCACCTAGGCGACTTAAGTCGGACTCAAGTTCAAGTTGTGGGACTCGAGTTGACAACCCTGGTGTTTTTAGAACCTGAACTTTGAGACCCACATTAGAGACCCTTTAATTAAGAAGTACTATTTACTCCTTGTAATAACAAAAGAGCTAGAGGTCACCAAATGAAATTATCAGGGAGCAGGCTGACCCACCGATAGAAGGGGAAGGGCAAAGGGGTCAGTTGCCCCAGGGCCCAGTGCTTCCAAAGGACCTAGCGGAGGCCAGGATCCTTATCTCAGAGGCAATGGTGGCTGGAGCCCCAGCCCTTTAAATTGCTGCTGGAGCATCACGTGGTGTGTTTTGGGTAACTTTGAGGGCTGGAGGGTGGGGCTGGCATGGTGCATTCTGGGTGGCATTCTGAGGGCCAGCGGCCCCCAGCCCCACATCTTCTGCCCAAGGCTATGCCCCTTACAGGGGCATGGAGCCATCTCCCCCCCACACATCTTGCCCAGGGGCCCTGTAATTCTGTTGGCCCCTATTGTCTGTTTGCAATAGGGATGTTAGATATTGGGTAATTGAATAGTCATGTAATTAAATGAAGTCTTTGCGGTTACCTAACTCTCCAATAATCCCTGGGGACAGGGTTGGCTGCCAGTGCGCTGCCAGTGCACTCCCAGCACCACTCCTGGGGAGCCCCCTGACACTCTATGCTGCTGTTTCTGTGTCAGAGGCAGCAGCATGGGGTGGCAGGCAGACCAGCTGCTTGCCAACCCATGCAGCTGGGGTGGCAACTGGGGGGGATCTGAGCTCCCCGTGCACCCTCTGATGGAGGTAGCAGTTCAGGAGTGGGAGCCGGGAGGTAGCCCTGCAGAGCTGGTGCTGGGGGGAACCAACTTCTAAGCAGGCTCCTCCCAGCACCGTCTCCTGCTTCCCCCTCCTCCACACTTGCTGCCTCTGATAAGAGGAGGAGGGGGAATGTGTGTAGCTGAGAAGATTAACTAAGGTGTATTGGTTAATTATATAGTCAACTATACATTGATATCCCTACACGGCAATAGATATAAAACCAAAAAAGTACTTTTTCATTCAATGTACAGTCAATTTGTTGCTAGAGGATGTTGTAAAGGCCAAGGCTATAACAGGTTTTTAAAAAACTATATAACTCCATGGTGGATAGGTCCACCAATGGCTCTTAGCCAGAATGGGCAAGGATGGTGTCCCTAGCCTCTGTTAGCCAGAATTGAGAGTGGCTAACAGGGAATGAATCACTTGACGATTGCCTTTTCTGTTTACTCTCTCTGAAGCAACGAGCATTGGCCACTGTCACAAAACAGGATACTGGACTAGATGGACCTTTGGTCTGACCCAGTCTGACCATCTTGTGTTCTTATAATGAATGTGTTCTTATGAACAATGCGTAGTCCTGTGGCACCTTAGAAACTACTCGTTTTTAAAGTTACAGACTAACACAGCTCCCCCTCCCGAAGGTTCTTATGAGATAGCGATGTAGAAATAGATTTTAAGTGAGATATTAATTGCTGTGATTCATCATTGTGGGCTGTATTATTTTTGCTTTCTGTAATCCTAAAGTAAGATATATCCTGACATTGTGAGCAGGGATCTGTATTTGGGATTCCTCTAAGCTATAGTATCCTCTTGTTTTTATGGCACGTTTTCCTCTTCATGGGACTTTTCTGACTTTCTAGTTCTGTTTTGAATTAAAGCAGGTCAGGTGGGTCATCAACATGGAATAGGAAGTTAACAAAGATGAAGGTGGATGATTACGATGCAAGGAAGAGTAAGAGCCAAGAATTGAATTTGAGGATGTGTGAATGTGTAGTACAGAAGTGCAATATAGCAGGAAATTAGAGAGAAGACGTGGACAAAGTGCTGTTCCTGGGAGGAGAAAGAGTAGGATATTGGGTTGGAAGTGACAAGAGTTATAGAAGAGAACCCAGTGCCTCTCCTCTGCAGTCTCTGGAAGATGACTCTAGGGGTATGTCTAGACTACATGGCTCTGTCAATGGTGCCATGAATACTAGTTTACCCGGCATAGGCAAAGAAGTGGGGATTTAAATAATCCCCGCTTCATTAAAATAAACATAACTGCCGCACTTTGCTGATGATCAGGTGATCCGGCACAGCACAGCAGTATAGACGCGGATCTGTTGGCTGGGGAAGCCTTTGCCGACCAATTCCTTATGCCTCATGAAACGAGGTTTACAGGATCAGTTGTAAAAGGCTTCCCCAGCCGACAGATCCGCATCTAGACTGCCGCGCTGTGCCGGATCAGCTGATTGTTGGCACAGCGCGGCTGCCATGTTTATTTTAATGAAGCGGGGATTATTTAAATCCCTGCTTCTTTGCCTATGCCAGGTAAACTAGTTTACATGGCTCCGTCGATGGAGCCATGTAGTCTAGACATACCCTTGGTGAGTAATGGATATAAGGTCTGTTTTGCTTAATACAAATGACATGTACAGAGTCAGATATGAGATTTCTTTCAAACAAACAAAACCCTGTTTCTCTGGTGTACAAAATAAGTATTTACTCAGTCAGGTGGACACTGGACTTACCTTTCCTAGCATTCACAGCAATCTCTGGTTTAATGAACAATAGCACAAGGGTCATTCTGGAGTCAAGATCTCAAAGAAACCAAATTCTCAACATAAGCCCTCTAAACCAGAAGAAATCTTACTGTGGTCTGTAGAGAGCTGGTTAATTATATGGTGCTGGCATTTATTGTTTCCAGCTGCTAAATTATATTAGAAGACAGATGAAACTACATTAACTATTTCCCTCGTGTTGTTTTTCTGTATGTAGGAAGAAATGTTTGTAGTTGTTACAGGGATATAGTATGACATAAGTGGGATGGAAAGTGCACTACATAGTGAAGAATAAGTGGAATTGGTCTTGAAAATAATCTCTTTGTTAAGTTGCAGTCCCCAGTCTGAAAAAGTTTTAAACTGCTGGGCAAAACCAATGTGTTTTTGATCTAGGTTACTGATCCCAGAAACATTTTAAATGTTGATCTTTTGTTTTATGCGTGGCTATATTAATGCTTGTATTAGTTTAAATTTTAATACCATATTTCAGCATAATCCAATACCATCCCTGTTTTTTCAATTTGAATGTTTTTTGGGGTTTTTTTTGGCTTACCACATTGTATGCATGGTGTATCCATTCACTTTAAATGGAACTATGGCTAAGCCATATTTGGGCAATATTGTCTAGTTGTTACATAGAAATCAGATCAATATAAATAGAAGCTATCCAAAATAATTTTTAGATTTTCTTGGCCAATAATTACAATGTTGCCATTTGAAATAATTTTTCCATATATACGCTTATTATGATGGCAAGGTAAGAGAATTGAAATATTACCTTATTATAATTAGTCATCAGTGTTCAATAATAATTCAAAACTGGGGAGTTTTTTGAGGTATTGATGAGTCAATGAGTGAGTGCCTAAGAGAAGAATTTATCTACATAATGGTCTTCTCTATACAGGTACTACAGAGCGAGTGTGTTTGATCCAGGGAACAGTTGAAGCACTGAACGCGGTTCATGGCTTTATTGCTGAAAAGATTCGTGAAATGCCTCAAAATGTGGCCAAGACAGAACCTGTCAGCATTTTGCAGCCCCAGACCACTGTTAATCCAGACCGCATCAAACAAGTGAGTTTTTGGTTGGGAAAACAGAGGCATATCAGCTGCTTAGAGTTAACTTCTTTTATAAAACGCCTTAAATGTTTAACATGTAAAGGGTTTACATGAAATTGTTTTTGTAATTTTATTTAAGAATTTTCTGATATACTTTTGCTTACAGTTCTTCTCTATACTCAGTTTTCCCCCAACAGCATTGATATATAATATCTTATAAAGTGAACCACTGTTAGGTAATATGTATCTTTCATAAGCTTCTTTTCTTTATCGTTTCAGGGAGCATATTTTTCTGTGTTACTTCAGATTTAAAATATGGGCCTCTCTGTAAATCATTACGATTTATTGCAGTTCAGGAAAAATTGACCCAATACATTTCCTCACTCTTACGTTGCAAAACAAATTATTTTTAAATTACTGTTTGGGTCATATGTATATTGGAAAAACCTACATCATAAAGCAGATGCTCGCAAATATAAAGATCTTTATTTGTGGGTATTTTCATCTATTTTAATCAATTCCATTTGTATCATCTTTGTATATAGTTTGTATTGGCTTATCTTCAAGTATTATCATCTTTTGAGTAACTGTAAGGTAGTCACAAGTTAAAATGACCAAAAGCCTTCTTTTATTTTATTACATTTTCCCAGAATATTTGGGACTGAGAAAAGACATATCCACAAATAAGGCTCAAACACAATGGCTTAAGTAACTCTAAATTCATAATTTGTTTGGTTTGTTGCTTCTGGAGGAGAGAGAAAATCAAAGAAATGGCAGTTTTCTTCTGTCTATTCTGTACAGTACGATACATTCCTCTTACATAAAGAGTATGATTCAGTTGTTTACAGTAGTTCACGTTAGCTATGTGTAATGATGTTATCTATTTATTTAGTGTGTGTGTGTGTGTGTGTGT
Organism: Pelodiscus sinensis; assembly: GCF_049634645.1. Classification (NCBI taxonomy): domain Eukaryota; kingdom Metazoa; phylum Chordata; order Testudines; family Trionychidae; genus Pelodiscus; species Pelodiscus sinensis. The sequence goes on from NC_134714.1 coordinate 54,091,152, forward strand.
GTGTGTGTAAGCACCTGCATATATGCATTCAGAAATTGTGGCTGATGGTGTGGTATATTATAAATATTTTATTAGCATGAGTTTGAGATGGCCCCATAGCTCCAGCGTGATTAAACCACTAATTATTTCTACAATTCATTGCAAATGACTGCTGATAAATACCACAAAACCATAAAAATATTTTGAAATGCTGTAGAGAATTAACAAAAAACCATAAAAGTTTTACATATAACTTCCCTTTTAAAGTCAGGTGTCTGAAAATAATAAAATATAATAGATTTTAAATAGCTTTTCTGCATGTTAATACTTGTGTAAGTCCCACGATCTAGCAAGGCTAAAAGCAATCAATATGATCATGAAATATTGGACCAGAAACATGTCAGTGGTACAGAATTAAAGTCTGCCCAACCTGCACCCTAGATTAGTGTAAGGTGATGGTTTTGGTTGGTTGGTTTAGGGTGTTGTTAATATTTTTGTCCCTCTTTCCCCCCTTTATTTAAATTCCATATGTGGGAAAAGAAGCAAACACCTCTATTGCTGTTGATTTGAAAATATGGCAGATCTTTGAGTAGGTTGCGTAGTTTTAAATTTTCAGAATAGTAAAAGTATATCCACGGGAGATGGATTAGTCGGCAGAGTTGCAGATCAGAAAGTCAAACTCCTGATAAATATAATGGGCGGATGGGCCTAAAATGTGAATGTACATAAATATATTTGTATATCAACGTATTACAGTTACAATCAAATTATTTCAAACTTTTATTTTATAGCAGATGGCACCTTTTCATGATAAATCCCTGGACTATAAATATTGACTCATTAATTTAAATCATTAAAATATATGTCTATATTATACACCAAGGAGTGTGATCCCCACACTTTGTTCATAGATAAAAATTGGAATAAAGTAGTCATTCCACTGAAGTAAAAATATTATTTTTAATCTAAAGGAAAAACACATATTTAACAAATTTATAAAGATTATGTAACATTTCACAACAGGCAAATATGAACTAGAAGTCTGTTGACGTTACAAAGTTTAGAAATAAACACGCTCCAACTTTATTGAACCAACCAGAATAAATCAAAACATGAACTATAAGAGCTTTGTGATGATAAACCATATGAATTATTATTATTATTTATTTTATTTATTGAGTTGTACAAATTTCTATATTGCCATAATAATATGTGGGTGCATTTTACATGGCTTAAATGTAAAAATATTACCCAGGCATATGCTTTAAATATCCCATAAAAGCTCCATTCCCTCTGCACTACAGTACAACCTGCTGATACAGGGCAGGAATGAAGGAAAATCTGTAGGCTTAATGCTTGGGTTTGCAGAGTTGAGAATTAGAAAAACACTTGAATAAAAAAATTCACACTCAGTATTGTTTTCTGAACGCAACTTATCTTGCTATTCTCAAGCCTCACTTAAGATAGGCTCAAGCTTTCTGACAAATTGCAGGTGGTATGGTGGGATAAGAGAGGGTGTCCTTTGACTAGTTGGATGCTAAGCTCTTTAGAGCTTTGTAAATAGCATTGAATTCCTTGAATTTCACCAGAAAATTGACTGACATCTTTTGTAGAGTTTGAAGATTGGTGTGGATTGTTGTTCTTGCCGGTCTGTCTTGTTCAGAAGATGTATGATTACTTTCTATGCTTGCTGAACCTTCCATTTCCAGGTAGAAGGTGCTGCAGTAGCTTATCCAAGAGGCAGTAAAGTTACTAATGGCAATTGCAGATTCTGAACGTGGGAGGGAAGAATGAAGTCTTCTGGCCAGCCAAAGATGGGGGGGAAAAAAGTTGTTTCCAGCTTCTCTTGTTACCTGAAAATCCAGGACAAGTGTATTAAAAATATAAGAGCCTAGAATTAATTTAATATGCCATTTTCAGCCCATTTGAAATAGTGATCTTGTTTAGATACCCAGTTTTGGGTTCTAAATTTTAGTCTCTGACTTTTTAAAATCTCTACTCCTGAGTCTATTACCAGAGTGTTTAACACTGAGTGCCTAAACTCAGGTTCTTAAACACATATTTATGTCCCTAAATAAAAGTGATCTGATTTTGAGATTTACTGAGGATCAATGAATTCCACTGAAGACAATGGGAGATACTCTTCCTCTTTCAAAAGTGGGCTACTTTTATTCTAGTTTCTAAACATGGATTTAGGATCCTGATTTAGGTATGAAAATGTCAGCTTAAATCCAGGAAGAGACATTTTGGTAATACCAAGGCAGGCTCTTTCAAATCATAGTGTATATGTAGACTTTGCATAAACCTTAAAAAGATTCTCTGCATCAGTCAACATCTCGTCTTTAATTAGCCATATAGATCTTCAGCCCACTGGCTGTAACCAGATTTCCATATCTGCAGTAAATGAGAATCTAATGAAATAGCTCCATCTTTGGTCAAATGAGAAGTAGGGTTAGAAGGGACCCCAATCAGAGACATTGCCTCCATTTCTCAGGGAGATGCTCGACCCCTGCTATAATCCCACTCCCTTCCTTGCCCCAATCCCCTCACCTACCCCACCTCTTTTTTGCCTCACCCCACCCTGCCTCTTCACACTCCCACTCCATTCTACCTCCCTCCCTGCCTCTTCCTGCCCTGTTCCTCTCCCTCCTCTCAGCACTTCCTGCATACTACTAAACAGCCATTTGTGGCAAGTGGGAGGAAGAAGAGTTGATCTGCAGGGCTTGCTGGTGGGTGCTGAGCACCCACTATTTTTTCTGTGGATTCTATAGCTCCTGAGCACCCACAAACTTGACTTCTATGACTGCCAGTGTCATCTAGTCTAACTCTCTGCCAAGATGCAGGATTTGTTTTGTCCAAACCATCCAAGACAATATTTATGCAGCACTGATGATTGCAGACAGTCCCACCTCAAGATCTATGTAAGCTTCTCATAATCTCTGAACAGGAGAGACCAGAGTGCCCTTCTGTGACTTCACAGCTGAGATGTCTTAGGGAAGAAGAGGAGTCAAATAGTTACCATCCTCTTGGATGTCTCTGTATGACTAGAACAACTTTAAAGCTGTGCTTCCAACCCTGGCCAAATCTAGCAGCATTTGAAAGCACAACTGATCTTTGTTTATTGCTCTGCGGAGATCATTGACTGGTGAGACTAAAAGCATTTATATGCCATATCTAGGTCTGGAACCTGATTAATTGCCATTCTCTAACTTAGAGGGTGCTGGATGCAGTTAATGTTGGCCCCTCCTACATTCTCAATGATTTTTCTTTAAGAGATTTACTCTTGCTATTACACGATTAGACACCTGGTGAAAGCTGGCAAGAAAATTAATGTCAAGAAATTGTTTCTTAAACACATCACAAAGTCTTATCCCATGTTCTTTTGTGCCTCTTATTTGAGTGGCTCCCTGCTCACATAGGCTGTAGGGTAGCCTATATTGCTATAGCTTAGGTCACACAAGGGTGTGAAAAAACACCCTTACGAGTGACATAAATTACACTACTAGAAGCACTCATGTGCATGTCGCAATAGCGACAGGAGAGTTTCTCCCACTTACATAGCTTCTGCCACTTGTGGAGCTGGTTTTTTTTTATTGCCAGCAGGAAGCTATCTGCCACTGGCATAAAGCATCTTCGCCAGACACACTGCTGCAATGCAGCAGTATTGGTACAACTGTTTTGTACGTATAGACATGGCCTTATTCTGTTTTATTGGTATAGCTGGGGTAGGGCATGGGTAAGAGCGGGAGAAGGCTAGATCTGACCATTTCCTTCTATTATTATAGTAGGTTTCAGGGAAGGTGCAGGAGGGGGATGCTAACTCCTGATCTTTTCTTTTATCCTCTTCTCCCACTCCTCCCAGGTTCTGGAGAGGTTTCTGTGCTTCAAAATGGCAGCAAGCAATGGTTATGCTCCCTGCCACTTGTTATTTCTAAAGGTATTGTGAGATGCTTTCATTGAGGTGCCATATTAGAGCAGGACTTTCTTTTGTTTTGTGAACAGGGCCCTGGAGGATCATAGACCCTTCCCAGCAGCTGTTGATTTTTTATGATATCTCCTTTGGGCAGCTACTAATCCTCACTTTTACCATGTAAAAGGAGAGCATTTAAAAACCTTTCATATATATTAGATTTCATCCTCTTTCTTCCTTGCACCCTGAAAGGTCATTTACATTAGCGCAGGTTGAGTGCAAATGGGGTGGTGAAACACTACCAGCTGTGAATGGAAGTGCTATACACCTGCTTTGCCTAGGTGCAAAGGTACAATGCATTGGGAAGTCAGACCTGTAATATCAACAAACTAATTTCTCTGTGCACTGGGCTGTAATTAATTACCTAATATTAATTATTTCTTAATCAAAGGAAGCTTTAAAAAATTAGTTATGTATTTACATTACAGACCCTACCTTTTAAAAATACTTCATGATTATCATGTCACTTCACTAAACTCACACTTCATGGGTGTGTAATAGATTAAAACTATAATAAACTGCAAAGTGAGCTGCTGCCAAGGAAATCCCTTTTGGCTCTGTAGAAAGCATACTAAGCCAGTGTTTCATGTCCTCCAGCACAGTAATGTGGTGGAATCTTGCACAGCAGCTTTGTCCCTTGCCTGGCTTGAATTGCTAATGCTATTCAGCGCTTACTTTGCATCAGCAATGTAATTAAAATGATAGTAAAAAATGTAAAAACAAACCAGTTGATTTAAGTCATTTAAAATTAAACCACAGAACATTCAAATTGTTTTGATTGTTTTATTGATGTTTAAAGGTGTGGACTTTTAAAAAGGCTGAAGTTCATTCTTTCTTTACCATTGTGTTATGCAGGCTCACCATTGTTTGGCAAGCCCTACCCTAGCCAACTATGAAGTGATAAACTGCATGCAGTTTCAGCTTTCAGTTTGAGTGTCCTCTTTTTGTGGTGCATGATAGCTTTACCATTGTTTAACTATGGCATTTTATTATTTAACTTTCTGCCTTTTTTCTCTTTGTCTGTATAAAAATAGACAAAAAACCCTAGTATGACACTGAGCGTTAAACTACTGAACAGTTAACTCAGTAGAATACTCATGATCTGTCAGGTAAATATGTAATCTTATTTTAAACTAGAACACTTACGGGGCATTTGCTTGGGCCATCAGGGCATAGGGCTGAGGGTGTGGGAAGTGCAGGAGTCAGGGTTGCGGGTAAGGAGGGGATGGGGTGCAGGAATCAGAGCAGAGATTGGACGCTCAAGGCAGGGGGTATGGGTCCAGGAGTCAAGACAGGGAGTTGGAAAGTGTGAGAGATTCATGGCAGGAGATGGGTGACTCATGGCAGTGGATGGAGGCATCCACTAGCTTCTTCCTGGAACCAGCCCGGAATTTGGGATGCAGCAAGACCCACCCACCAGCTTCTCCAGCCCGGTGGAGGGGAGGGCTGTGAAGCCCACCCACTGGCTTCACCTGGGGCCAGTCATGGGCTGCAAGGGCCACGTGGCATGCCCACTGCCTTCTCCCCAGGCTGTCCCTACGTGGGGAATGGGGCAGTGCAACCCTTCCACCTGCTTCTACCCAGAGTGGTGGGGGCAGCCTAGAGCTGACGGAACAACATAGCATAGTTGGCAGCTGTTCCACTGAGACAGCCTGGGGCAACATAGGCATGGGCAGCAGTTGAATGCCCAATTGGAGAAGGCCCAGCCCCATCCCTTCCACCTGAGTATCCTGTCCATCCAGACCAGTACCCTGTCTGCCAACAGTGGCCAATGCCAGGTGTCCCAGAGGGAGTGACTCAAACAGGTAATGATCAAGCGATCTCTCTCCTGTCATCCATCTCCACCCTCTAACAAACAGAGGCTAGGGACACCATTCCTTACCCATACTGGCTAATAGCCATTAATGGACTTAACCTCCATGAATTTATCTAGTTCTCTTTTAAACCCTGTTATAGTCCTAGTCTTCAAGAGGCAAGGAGTTCCACAGATTGACTATGCGCTGTGTGAAAAAGAGCTTCCTTTTATTTGTTTTAAACCTGCTGCCCATTAGTTTCATTTGGTGGCCCCTAGTTCTTATAATATGGGAACAAGTAAATAACTTTTCCTTATTCACTTTCTCCATACCACTCATGATTTTATAGACCTCTATCATATCCCCCCTTAGTCTCCTCTTTTCCAAGCTGAAAAGTCCCAGTCTCTTTAATCTCTCCTCATATGGGACCTGTTCCAAATCCCTAATCATTTTAGTTGCCCTTCTCTGAATCTTATCTAATGCCAGTATATCTTTTTTGAGATGACGAGACCACATCTGTATGCAGTATTCCAGATGTGGGCATACCATGAATTCATATAAGGGTAATAAGATATTCTCCATCTTATTCTCTATCTCTGATTCCTAAAATCCTGTTTACTTTTTTGACTGCCGCTGCACACTGTGTGGACGTCTTCAGAGAACTATCCATGATAACTCCAAGAACTCTTTCCTGATTAGTTGTTGCTAAATTAGCCCCCATCATATTATATGTATAATTGGGGTTATTTTTCCCAATGTGCGTTACTTACACTTATCCACATTAAATTTCATTTGCCATTTTGTTGCCCAGTCACTTAGTTTGGTGAGATCTTTTTGCAGTTCTTCACAGTCTGCTTTGGTCTTAACTACCTTGAGCAGTTTAGTATCATCTGCAAATTTTGCCACCTCACTGTTTACCCCTTTCTCCAGATCATATATGAATAATTTGAATAGGATTGGTCCTAGGACTGTCCCTTGGGGAATACCACTCTCCATTCTGAAAATTTACCATTTATTCCTACCCTTTGTTTCCTGTCCTTTAACCAGTTCTCAGTCCATGAAAGGATCTTCCCTCTTATCCCATGACAACTTAATTTACATAAGAGCCTTTGATGAGGGACCTTGTCAAAGGCTTTCTGGAAATCTAAGTACACTATATCTACTGGATCCCCCTTGTCCACATGTTTGTTGACCCCTTCAAAGAACTCTAACAGATTAGTAAGACTTGATTTCCCTTTACAGAAACCATGTTGACTTTTTCCCAACAAATATGTTCTATGTGTCTGACAACTTTATTCTTTACTATTGTTTAAACTAATTTGCCCAGTACTGACATTAGATTTACCAGTCTGTAATTGCCAAGATCACCTCTACAGCCCTTTTTAAATATTGGCATTACATTAGCTATCTTTCAGTCATTGGGTACAGAAGCTGATTTAAAGGATAGGTTATAAACCCTAATTAATAGTTCCACAATTTCACATTTGAGTTCTTTCAGAACTTTTGGGTGAATGCCATCTGGTCCCGGTGACTTGTTACTTTTAAGTTTATCAGTTAATTCCAAAACCTCCTCAAATGACACTTCAATCTGAGACAAGTCCTCAGATTTGTCACCTACAAAGGATGGGTCAGGTTTGGGAATTTCCCTAACATCCTCAGCCGTGAAGACTGAAGGAGAGAATTCATTTAGTTTCTCTACAATGACTTTATCATCTTTATCGTCTGTCCAATCCCAGCCCAATCCTTTCTGGGCACACGGAGGGCTGGGGTTTCTGAGCTGCAGCCCCAGCCTTCCTTGATGGCCATAGAGTGCAGGTATTTTTAGGAAGGCAATGTTTTCCTTTGCCTACATTACCCACCATTCATGAGTATGGACCATGCTGCCAGCCATTGGTTGCTTCCCCAGGGCTGGAGAGCTTGCTGCTTCCCATGGTCATTTTTGAGAATAACTGTGCCCCATGCATACTGCCCTCCTGTGACCATTTGTAAGTACAGGTTGAACCTCTCTACTCTGGCACTCTCTGGTCCAGTAACATCTGTGGTTTGACATAATTTTATTATCTGGGTGTCCATTCATCATGAGTGTGGCCAAGCGTCCCACAGTCTCATAAAGTTTATTTACAGCCACCTGACTCTCAGTGTTCATGTTGTTGTTTAGCTCTAATTTACCCATAAACATCTTCTAAGAGCCCAGGAAGCAGTGGAAGTGTTAGTAATGCTGCTCAACAATTTTGACCTCCCATGGTTCGGCAAATTCTCTGGTTCAGCATTGGTCAGAGCCCGTGGGTATCAGAATAGAGAGGTTCAACCTGTATAACTGTTCCTGCTATCACACTCCTCCCTTTCCATTTGATTCAAAACAATTGCATTCCATGCAAATCCCGTTGTCCTAGCACAACCAAACCCTGATCTTGCCTTAAGTTTTGATAAGAGGAAACTGCATACCAAATTTGATGGTCCTAGTTCTTACTGTTTAGGAGTTCTTAGAATCATAAAATACTAAGACTGGAAGGGACCTGAAAGGTCATCAAGTCCAGTCCCCTGCCCTCATGGCAGGACCCAATATTGTCTAGGCCATCCTCAATAGAGTTTTATCTAACCTACTCTTAAATATCTCCAGAGATGGAGATTCCACAACCACCCTAGACAATTTATTCCAGTGTTTAACCACCCTGACAGTTAGGAACTTTTTCCTAATGTCCAACCTAAACCTCCCTTGCTACAGTTTAAGCCCATGGCTTCTTGTTCTATTCTCAGAGGCCAGGAAAAACAAGTTTTCTCTCTACTCCTTGTGACACCCTTTTAGATACCTGAAAACTGCTATCATGTCCCCTCTCAGTCTTCTCTTTTCCAAACTAAACAAGCCCAATTCTTTCAGTCTTCCTTCATAGGTCATGTTCTCTTGACCAGGGGTTCCCAAACTCTTTGATGCAGGGACCAGTAAATCCATTCACAAGCTTTTGGGGGACCGGTGAAATTCATTTTCATATTTGCATATTCATGAAGCCAATTATGAATATTCAGATAAGTTGTTTTCTGGTCCTCCCAATGCCCCCAGTGCCAGCTTTAGCAAAGCTTTTTATATAGTCACCCACAATATTCTTGCCAGCAAGTTAAGGGAATATGGACTGGATAAATGGACTGTAAAATGGATAGAAAGCTGGCTTGACCAGGGTTTCCCAAACTTTTTACTTTAGTTGGAACCCTTTTTTTTTTCAGTACTGTTTTTTGCAGCCCAAAAATATAAACACATATAAAAAAAGAATTAAAAATGAATAAATTTTCAGTGTTTCACCCAGCTGCATCCTCTTCCCAGCCTGGGCCAAGGCTTCGGGGACCCGGCGTCACAGGAGGTGGGAACAGGAGCAGATTGGGGGTAGGATATCTGGGAAGGAGGGAGGGTGCAAGGAGGGGTAGGGTTGCCAGGTGTCCAGTTTTGTACTGGACAGTCCGGTATTTGAGGGTTCTTTCTGGGAAACAAATTGAGAAAATACCAGACATATAAAATGTCAGGTATTTTCTAATTAGGTAAGTTTTATTATTATTAGGCATATCAGTCTGTAGCTGCGAACTGCCTGGCTGGTAGATGTGCTCATGCTGTGTGAGTGTGTCTACCAGCCAGGCAGTTCACAACTACTCGAGGGACGGTATTGGGAGCGGGAAAAAATGAAATCTCCGGGGTCAGACTCACTCATGTGCCAGGGTCTGCATGTGCCCAGGTCAGTCCCACTTCCCGCCGGTCAATTCGCTCTCCCCCTACCGCCCCGCTTCTCCTCCTGATCTCCCCCGGCCAGCCTCCCAGCCCCCAGTTCAGCCCTGCTTCCGCCGTCCACCCACCCCGATCTCTGCCAGACAGCCCCACTGCCCCCAACCCTGTTTCCGCCGACTGACTGGCCGCCCCTAATCTCCGCCAGACAGCCCCACTACCCCCAACCCTGCTTCCGCCAGGTGTCCAGCCGTCCCCAATCTCCGCTGGACAGCCCCACTACTGCCAACCCTGCTTCCGCCGCCCGCCCACTCCTTCCCCCACTAGATCTCTTCCGGACGGCCCTGCTGCTCCCAGCTCTGCTTCCCGGTGGCCGGTTCCCCCCCCACACACACCTCCTCCCAGCCTGCCCCACCCCGATCCCCTCCCGGCAGCCATGCTGAGGCCCGATATTTTTTTTCCACGGCCCAGTACCGGGCTGAGGCCCATAGTTTGGGAAACGCTGCTCTAGACCTTTAACCATTCTTGTTGTTCTTCTGTGGACCTTCTCCAATTTCTCCACATCTTTCTTGAAATGTGGCACCCAGAACTGGACACAATACTCCCACTGAGGCCTAATCAGCGCAGAGTAGAGCGGAAGAATGACTTCTTATGTCTTGCTCACAACACAGCTGTTAATGCACCCTAGAATCATGTTGGCTTTTTTTTTTTTTTTTTTTTTTGCAACAGCATCACACTGTTGACTCATATTTAGCTTGTGGTCCACTATAACCCCTAGATTCCTTTCTGCCGTACTCCTTCCTAGACAGTCGCTTCCCATTCTGTAAGTGTGAAACTGACTGTTCCTTCCTAAGTGGAGCACTTTGCATTTGTCTTTATTAAACTTCATCCTGTTTACCTCAGATCATTTCTCCAATTTGTCCCGATCATTTTGAATTATGATCCTATCATCCAAAGCATTTGCAACCCCTCCAAGCTTGGTATCATCTGCAAACTTTATAAGCGTACTCTGTATGCCGATATCTAAATCGCTGATGAAGATATTGAACAGAACCGGTCCCAAAACAGACCCCTGAGGAACCACACTTGTTACTCCTTTCCAGCAGGATTGTGAACCGTTAATAGCTGCTCTCTGGGAATGGTTATTCAGCCAGTTATGCACCCACCTGATAGTAGTTCTTGAACAACTGATTCACAGCCTGATGAATGGACACACAGAGTCAGATGCACAAACTCTCTAAAATATATAATGGCTATTGCTTAGGACAAGAGTGTGCCAGTTAGGCATGTCTCAGCATTAAGTGAACTATGGAGACTTTCCACCTCAGGAAGAAGTCTCAGAAGGCTTTCCAAAATACCAAGGGAGTGTTCAGTGTGTTAAGTATAGGTGTGTTGCCACTCTATCTTCTCCTTACCAACTACAGAATGTAATGCACTCTGAGGAACAGGGAGAGAAAGAAGTCGCAGAACAAAGTGCAATTCTGTGTGACCCATCTAAAGATGTAAATTCTTCTTTTATTTTCCCTAAATGCTGCATGTCCTGTGTCTTCCAGGCAGAGTCAGGCCTTAGGACAGTAAAACTTTTAGAATCACTCTGTTCTAGAAACAGAAAACATTTCTTTTCTGTAAACATTTCCTCCCCTTCCTTCTCTATAAAGTTTGAGAAAGGCTTCACATTTGGGAACACAGACAAAGAAAATCACTGTGAGTTGGACATTGCTCATGAAGTTTTAATTTTCTTCAAAATTTCATAACCTCTTAAAAGTGGGGTAGAGTAGACTTTCTGACTAGCTTTTTACTATAGATTTATTGCAGGGCAGCCTATAATTTCTGGAGAGCTTTGGTAATAATATGAATGTTTCGGTCTTAAATTGAGACTCCTTAACATAAAATGATCTTATAATTTCTAATCACTTTATAGTTCTTATTACCATAAGCCTAATAGTTCTAAATTCAAGTGCTTGCCTAATACAACAACCTCACTTAACCCTGGTCTATGCTCCCTTATTTCGAAATAGCAAGATGAGTGTCCATAGTATGAAGCCCGTTATTTTGAAATAAAGGGCTGGTTATTTTGAAATAATAATTCCTGCTTTCCATGAGGAATAATGCTTATTTCGAAACAGTGGTAGTGTGGAGTCATTCAATGTAAGTACTCTCCAGTGCTTCCTGGGGCTCTACGTTGAGGTAACACATCTACATTAAGGGAGCCTGCCTCAGACTAATTTCAAGGCTTCCCTGTAGTGTAGACACACTATTTTCAAATAGTTATTTTGGAAAATATTATTTTGAATAATTTGTAAAGTAACCAAAAACCAAAATCTACCAACTTGCCTCTTTCTGAAAATTCTTATTCACAGTTGTATTCATTGGGAAATAGTTCACATAAATATATATAGTAACATTTATGTTATATAAAGAGAATCATTATGGCTTATTTTGGTACTGGTGTAGAAGGTTTTGTTCATATGTCTAAAAATGCTAGCTAGTTATATATTATGCACATCTATGAAAACTTTTTAAAACTGTGTTATCTGGTACATAAATAACCTCTTCTCCATGATGAACTTGAGCAATATGTGAAAAACAACTGGAGTTAAAGATGGTTGAGCAGGGAAAGATGACTACAAAATATGCATAGTGTACAAATTTAGAATCTAGTCCTGTTCCCATGGATCTTAATTGTACAGGCTCAATTTTAATTGAAAAGTATTTGACAAAAAGAGAGGCTGTATAAGTTAAGAAATCCTATTTCTGTGAAGACCTGCATCAGTTTCTTGCCTTATTTACTGTACTATGAGATGAAAAAGAAAATAGTGGTTATGACAACAACCACAGACACAGCCCCTGTGTCTACACAAAGCACTTTAATTTTAAAAGCAATTGGCTATACATAATTTGAATATTTTGTCAATGGTCTGTGTTTGTTTTTATGAAAAAAATGTTTATGCCTATATTCAATGTTTGTTTATGAACATAATTGTTTTGTATTTAACTTTTCTTACATCTCTTTATTGTATCTTCACACATTTTTGAGAAAATAAAAGAGTGGAGTACTGTTATTATGGAGAGTGTTGTGGTAGGTTTGGTAGGTTTGAATATATAAAATGTAAGAATTTATTTTTCTTCACTGCCGTATTTTTTTCTGCTTTCAGGAAGGTGATTGTTGTTATTAAATCAGAGCTGTGTACATTCCAGCTGTTTTGTGTAACATATACTATTGGTTGACAGGGCATTTCCCAGTATTAAATTGTTTCTGTGTCCACATAAATACGGTAGCTGTATTTGCTGAATTCTCTCCATGTATGTTGGGCAGCTATTTCAAATCCTCATTTTTTTCTGATTACAATACCAACCCCCCCAGCCCCCCACCACAATTTAATGTTGATGAATAAACCATCTGATGCCAGAAATATCACAATAGCGGCCGATAGTCAAAAACTCTAACCCTCATCTTCGATTCTGAAGTGTCTCTAGACTGTTTTTTGTTCTTTAAAATACTTTTTATGATGAAAACTTTAATATTCAATTTGAGCCCAGGACACTGTTGGCATGATGATTTACAGCACTTTTACTTCCCATCCTGTTTCATAGTGGTAATGTGGATTTTTAACTCGCTTGATGAAAATCAGTGCATTATGATTTACTTTGGGTGATTTTTTTCCCCTAAGTTATACTTATGGAATCTCCTAAGACTTGAACCATTTGCGTAACTTATCAGTTAGCTGTGGTAAAATCTACAATTCCTTTTTAAATCATTCTATCCCAAACAAAGATATATGACAAACAAAGCCATATATTGTAGATAAAGATGAGGGGAAATCTTTAATAACTGACTTATTTTTCTTTCCAATATCTCTGGATTTTTCCAGGTTTGCAAAATTTAGTAGAGCCCTATTGTTTTTGAGAGAGAGCACATACCAGTGTGTGCTGTGTTAGAAGGCTTTTGATAAAGTCCTAGCTGAGGTTTAGAATAAATTATTTTTGTTTATAGTGAGTTGAAAATATGAAATAGGGTCTCTTTTTATTTATTAAAATTTCTACTACTTCTCGTGACTTTACTTATAAGCTTATTTTGAAAATGTAAAATAAAGAGCTCTGCATTGCTCTGCTTGTAGGCCCAAATATTTAACACTGTAGGCATAAAATGCCTGATGCATATCTGCAAGCTAGTATCCTGCCTTTGTATATAACTTTCTGCATACACCTAATCCCAACTTGCTCTCATGCATTATGGGTTTTGCTAGTGCTAACGTAAGTTATACCTACTAGGACTGCAGATGAATGCAAATACCAAAACTCTGAAAGTTTAAAAATTGTGCTTTATTTTTCTAAGTACTGTAGTTCTGGTTCTTAATTCTATGACAATATTAGGCACTAGGGTTGCCAATTTTAGTTGGATGTATTCCTGGAGGTTTCATCACATGACATAATCTTTAATTAAAAGTTAATCTTTTATTCCTGGAACCTCCAGAAAAATCCTGGAGGGTTGGCAACCCCATTAGGAAACTTATTCTACAGTACTTAAGTCCTCATTTTTCATGATAATATTGGTGTACTTTCTGATTTCTAAGATATCTAAACATTGTAAAATGTTCAAGAAAGTCTGATTTTGCCTTGAAAACTGAAATATGACACTCTTACCTCACTTCTTTTTACCCTACAAGGAACTGATGTGTTTGAGACTTATGCATATGTACATTTTAAATAGAGCAATGCTTCTCTTAACAGATGTGTTCATGCATTAATATTAAGTACCATGTATACTGTTTTGGAAAAAAACATATCAATAAATGTGATTCCCAATTCTTTTTTGTGTTAATTTTGAGCACAGACTGCTGCTGCGCTATTAACCTTTGCCCTTATTAAATTCATGATTTTTGAATACTAATGATAAATATATTGTAGTAATTTGTTGCTATGTCATTAGTTGCATATTCATTCATCATAAAATTGATGTTTACATTTTTCACACATGGATCTTGATGATAAAAATCAGTGAATATTTTAGAAGGGTTTTTTTGGTAAAAAAAATCATTCAGTATCTGCAGTTTTAATTGTTTAAAGGTATGGATCAAAATGCTTAAGAGATCAATTTGTTGGCTATAATCAGGCAACAGATTGGATGAATAATTTAATGTTCAAAGTAAGCTTAACCACTTCTTCCAAGCACTAGCCTTGTTTGCTGATTGAAAGTTTACTGTTTTTAGTATGCTCATTGAACTTGCTGGAATTTGTATTTATTTTAGCCTTTATTTTCCCCAAGAAGAGGAGCGGGAAAAGAAAATATTCATGTGGTCAGCATATCTTTTAGTATTTATGTGAGTTCACCATCTTGATTTCAAGTCATGAATTTGTTTTTACACACATATGCATGCAATTTACATGCATTACTTATTTATTCAATTGACCTTAAATTCCATTAAGTTCCAATGAGTAGGAGAGAGATTTTAGTCTTAGGCTTTATTTTAATTTTATTTTTCTAGTTACATTACTTTTGTTTGTTTATTTTTAACTGTTCAGTCTAAGGCTTGTAAAGGTTGATTTGCTCCTGAACTGCTTTGTTCCCAGACATTGCCATCTTCCCCAACTACCACCAAGTCCTCTCCATCTGATCCCATGACCACCTCCAGAGCCAATCAGGTACAGTATCATCCTATCATCTACACCATACTTTTCACGGGTGACAGCTTGCAAACTGGAGAAAAAGATATGGTGGGTTAAGGATTTATTCTTTCATTCACATATATACACCCATAATCATAGATATCTAACACTGTTGCATAAAGAACACTTTTCAGAACTTGGAAAATAAATAGAAAAATCATTCTCTAAATATACTTTTTAATGTTTAAACCTCTGACAGTAAAATAGTCTCTAAAATAGGAATTTTAATATTTTTAATCTTACTATGTTAACGTGTACCTGCAGGGTATGTATTTGTGTATCAGTGAGTGCAGTAGTTGAGTTTGTCTATTTATTATGTGTATGTATATATGCACACACATTTATAGTCTCTAGATCCCTTGTTTGTAAAAAGAATGGAACTATCCCTAAAACAATATTTAAATAGATGAATGTGATATTAGAAATGACATATATTTAATTTGGTTTATAAATCATGAATTATATGAGAAGGTATTAGTATTTAAATAGATGATTAAAAATAAAGTACAAGTAAGTATTTTAAAACATTTTGATTACATGTTAATTTGAGATTTGATTACTTTTATTTTGGTTCTTATTTTTTAAAATGCAGATATTGTAATTTTTTTGTTATGAGTCTGTTTTATTCTTCTTTGAACTAGTCAACCTGTGCATTATCCACACAATCATTAAATTTTATATATCGTTGTTTTATTCTTTTATGTAAAGTTCCATGTTACTTACTGACCTTCATACAATCCAGATTCAGACACAGCAGTTACTCAGTGGCTGATTTTGAGGTACACCTGGAAACAGTTAAGGCTAAAAGTACCCTGTATATATTTTAATACTACTTACATTCAGTGTACTAATTTTAACCTATGGTTATTTACATCAGCTTCTCTTGAGAACTTGTATAAATGTATTCATATCTCAAGAAGGGGTTTCTTGACAGCAAGCTGTTTTGCCCCCTGTCCCCAACAGATCATTAACATACCTATGAATTATTGGCAGTTGGATAACTTGTGAAAACTACTTTAGATGTTGTGTACTGTGTAAATAACCAGGCTCAGTGTACATCACTTCATTAAAAGAATACATAATATTTTGATTGTTATAAGAGAATCTGTTGAAAGTGACATCTGGCCCAAAAAGTGATGAAATTTATTTTCAGGAGAAATTTTATAGATAGAAGGGAGGAATCTTTGTTGAGAGAACTGTGTGGTACTATCCCACAGGTTGATTTGAAATTTCTGTATATATCCTCCTGCCTCTCCAGCAGTGATTATTTGACTTTGTCGTCACTTTAAAATTAAAAAAAAAAGGTTAGCAAAGCACTAGTAAGACTGCCTTACGAACACTGTATTCAGTGTTCTTCTTTCTGAATCTGAATGTTAGACTTGCATATACTTTAATTAAAGGGTATTGAAACCACTGTGCAAACAACTAATTATTAAGCTATTGTAATGTTCTCCTTTCCTTCCTTCCTTCCTTGACAAGCATTCATTGTTTTCTAGACAAAAGTGAGGTATTTATTTAATAGGAAACATTATTTTGTGCATTTTGATTGCATAGCATCAGAGTTTTACTTGCTTTGGATGTGTCTTGGAGTTTGAACTATCCAAGATTTAGCTTAGAGTATCAGTATATAAAAATAAATTGTATTTACTTATTAAAAATGTTTTACTGAGCTTCTAGAAAAGTTGGTCTCTGTGTGGAAGAGTTTTTTTAGTAAAATCAAGTGTTTTGTTGAATATTCAAACTGGAGGACAAATAACTGTGCGCTTTGTCTTAGCCACACTTCACATTACATTGTGAAATATGTTTTACTCATAACCTGTTTTCCTATTTAGTTCTTATACAAATAATCAGAATCTCTTTTGGACAGTATTTAAAAGGGCATAAATGAAGAAAGATATGAGAACCAGAACTTGGAGCTGTATTTATCCTTATTTTTTAATGTTCTGATTAGTTTATAATTATTTTATCCCCCACAGTACTTCTTAGTACTGTCCATTTCTGCAGAAGGCATCTGGCACATGATAAGGCAATTAAGTCAAAGCTTTGCTGTTCATTCTGGTGATAAGTGACGTAGCTGGCAATTGTTTCTAGTCTGTAGCAGTGATTAACATTCAGCACCAGTATATCGACGAGTATCTGCACTGCGGCTGTCGCATGAAAATAGGTTCCAGAGTGATAATCTCAAACCTGTCAGTAGTTGTGTAAGTAACCAATAGACAAGGACTGAAGAACAAAACAAATGGTTGTTTTGATACACTGCTGTAGTTGTGTTGACTTCAGGTACAGATATGTATATTCTTACAAAACATGTGAAGATAACATTTAAGAGCTGTTTTAACTGGACAAAAGTCAGGAAATTCAGAGTCAGGGTTGAAACTGCATTCACAATACATGCTGCTGTGCTTGTATTGCAGCTGAGATGAGAATTATGATCACCTACTTTCCGAGAGTTCTGAAATAACACACTATCAAACATTGTACTCAAGATCAAGAGGGTGCCTTAAGCAAGGATTCATCCTGGGGAAAATAGGCATAGGTTCTGCCTACATCAGGAGAGAGCAACTTTAAACTTGGGCAGAGGGCTCCTTAAGTGTCAGACTGAGGGAGACTATCCAGGGGTATGCAGTAGATGAGCTCATCTGGATGCCATTTCCCTGCTCACTGTGTGGGCACTGCCAGCAAACTCATGATGCCTGGCAGAACCTGTGTTGTGGACAGTTTATACTTGTGCACCCTATACTCCAAGCACGCTTTCAGTCAGGAGAAGCCAGGAACCGGATTTTTGCCAGCAGACACAAGTAGAACCTTCGCAACAAATTTAATTCCACTTTGAATATTTTTTGTGAATTTCAATTTTTGATGTTGTAGCTTTTAATGAGTTGAAATTCTTTTATGTAAGCTCACTATTTATGAATGCTTTCTTTCTTTTTTTTTTAAACTTTAGCTTATAGTAATGACTACCTGTCCATAGGCGGTAAGGAAAGATTCTTTAAAATGGCTTTTGCACGGTGGAACGTGGCAAATCCTTCAGGCCTGATATTGTATGGTATTAACTGAATTGACATGAATTCAGCAGAAACCTAAAAAAATTAGAGATTTTTTTTAAAGAAGCTATACATTTACAATTGCTATTGTTAAAATGTATTGTTTATATTTTCCTACCACAGTGCTTATAAGCATTTATCTACATTAAAATCTAATGGACAGCAGAATTTCAGCTGGAAAAATAAAAAGCCAAGGATGTTAGAATTAGAAGCAGTCTAAAAGCATTTGAAACTTTCCTCTTTTGAACGTCTGTGATGTTAAAAGGCACTACCCGATTTTCCTATTTTTATTTATATTATTTTTAGGTTGAGAATTTAAATTTTATCCCGATTTGATTTTTGTCAGCCATATTTCAAGTGGAAATTTTAAGAGATACTGAAGGACAGCCATAAAATTGTACTGCTATAATAAATGGTCCTGAAATTGAAGGAGAATTATTTTAGTTTTATTTATCAAAAGAAAGAAATCAATTTTACTTCTCGGTAGAATTCTTCAGGTGGGTGATATTTTTCAAGGTGCTGAATAATGGCGTAAATATTTTCAAAGGATTGATTTGTGGGGTTTTCCACACTCAAGACTTGTAAAAAGGTACCATTTTAATAGATGTGTTAACATTATTAAATACCAGCAATGTAACAAAAGTATTTTTCAAACATGTTTTATGATATGTTTTGCTTTGTTTACATGATTATTTCCAATTTATCTTGACATATTTTACAAATACCTCATTTATTTTAATAAAAAAAATGTTTTATGCATGTACACTGCTCTGTAGGAAGGCTTTATGCATCAGAAATGTACAATTACTTCCCTAGTCCCTCTTTTGCTCCACCTGGGCAGCAATCTGCTGTTGTCACAATTCAATGACCAGGGTGTAGTATCATTAACCCATGTTGACCAGAAGAGCCTGTCCATTCTCCACTTCTCTCATCCTGCATGCTCTAGGGAATCCATGGCCATGCAACACATGATTACCCCTATAGATCCAGACTAAAGGTTCAGGAATATCACACATGTATTGAGCGGGTACGGTCTTACCCATTCTCATGACCTAGCATGGGTGCATAGACTGAGTCATGATTTGGCCCTTACTATAAAAGTTACAATATAATAAGTGGACGTCCTGGTCTTTGTATCCAGTTATATTTTTTAATAGTGCACTGATTTTATCACTGGCAATTTATACTTGTATAATCAGATAATCTATTTAACTTCAGTTTGGTTAAAATTAAAATAGTTTCATATGGGGATAGATAGAATGATATAAGTCAGTGGGGTACACAGTGGGTACAAAGATATACCCATTTGTTTCACAGGGCCTAAGACTCTTCAGGGCCATTGACTAACTCTACGGCTACGTCTACATTGGCCCCTATTACAGAATAGGCATGCAAATGTAGCACTTTGGAAGAGGCAAATCCACCTCTTTAAATATCCCCCGCGGCATTTGCATTTTCATGGCCGCCGCTTTTTTCTGGCTTGGAGAAAAGCCGGAGAAAAGCGTCCAGACTGGCGCGATCCTCCGGAATAAAGCCTTATTCCGGAGGATCTCTTATTCCTACTTGCAAGAATAAGAAATCCTCCGGAATAGGGCTTTATTCCGGAGGATCGTGCCAGTCTGGACACTTTTCTCCGGCTTATATCCAAGCCGGAAAAAAGCGGCGGCCATGAAAATGCAAATGCCGTGGGGGATATTTAAAGAGGTGGATTTGCCTCTTCCAAAGTGCTACATTTGCATGCCTATTCCGTAATAGGCAGCCAGTGTAGACACAGCCTACATGTTTATACAGTGCCTAGCATAATAGAGCCCTGATCCTGCTTGGAGCACCTGGTCTCTGAGATAAATACAGGCAGTCCCCGGGTTACATGGATCCGACTTACATCGGATCCCTACTTACAAACGGGGTGAGGCAACCCCGCACTGGCTGCTTCCCCCCAGAAGACCAGGGAGACGCGAAGCTAGCGCGCCCCCCCCCCCCCCCCGCCCCCGGCAGACCAGGGAGACACGGAGCGGCTTTTCTCAGCAGACACCTCAGCTTAAGAATAAAGGACTGAGGGAAGTGAGGTGTGGGAGAATAAAACTGAGCTCTGGAGAAATGTTTGGCTAGAATTTCCCCTACAATATGTACCAGTTCCGACTTACATACAAATTCAACTTAAGAACAAACCTACAGTCCCTATCTTGTACCTAACCCGGGGACTGCCTGTATACTAAAAAATTATGCATCTTAATCCTGCTCTCTCAGACCCAACCTAATCTACTCAGAGATGAGACCTAAAATGCCTTATATATACATTTTTGGGGGAATTTAAGTTCAACAAAAGACTTCAGTGATTAATCATGTGGTATTGCATGAGGGAAACTAAATTCTAACCTTTAGGAAGTGGGTAACTATTTGGGTCCAGAGTTGTGGGCAAAGAGAGATTGTGCTGCAAGAGACACTGGTAAGACTTAATGTGGCATAGGGATGACCTCAAGGGTAGGAATCAGTTTTAGCATCCACAAAAACAAACTGGCACGTGTGAATTGAAATTAGCTTGTATCCAGAATCAGCTTTGCTCGTGGCATGTATTACCACAAACTACTTTCTTATATAAACACTGAGTGCTCCTGTGGCACCTTGGACCCTAACAAAAATATATAAATGTCTGATTTGTTTCCATTTATCCTTTGTCATGGGGGCTGTTCTGTTTAGCCAATATACGTGGCAGAGGGGCATTACAGGCACTTGATGGCTTAGATCACACTGCAGTTGGCTGTGCAGTTGTATTAGCCCCTGATGTTGTGGCTTATGTGATTAGGTTCTGTGATGGTGTTGCTTGTATAGATATGTGGACAGGGTTGCCAATGGGGTTTATTGCAGTGGTAAGTTCCTGAGTGAGCGTATTTCAGGTATAACATGTGGCTTTTGGAAAGGATTTGCTTCACATTGGGAAGGCTGATTGTAGGTGAGGATTGGCCTGTCTCCCAAGGCCTGTGAGAGTGAGGGATTGTTTTCCAGAATAGGGTGTAGATTGTTAATGATGCACTGAAGGATTTTAAGCCTTACATATAAAGCTTAATGGGTTATAGTGTTGACCAGAAGTGTTCTGTTATTTTTCTTATTGGTCCTATCCTGAATTAGTTGACTTCTGGGTACTTATCTAGCTCTGTCAATCTGTTTCCTGACTTCCCCAGATGGGTATTTAATTTTTAAGAATGTCTGATAAAGGACTTGTAGGTGTTTGTCTCTGTCTGTGGGATTGGTGCAAATCCAGTTGTATTTTACAACTTGGCTATAGACAATGGATTGTGTGATGTGTCCTGGATGCAAGCTAGAGGTCTATCGGTAATAATTGTGGGTTAAGACAAAGTCACAGCGCTAATCCACCAGGTACGCTGTGGCATCATTGGGAATAGTGTTCCTGACAGCTTGTAGTCCATTCTCATGTGGAATATTGGTGTAAAGAGCTTCTACATAGAGTTTTCAGGAAGATCACTGATGCCTTGGGATTGCAGGTATCATTAGGTCTGAGGAGGAAGTCAGCATAGCCAGATACGTTGATTCTGCACATATAATTGTAACCATTGTAATACATGGAAAGGAACTCAGTTTTCATAATTTCCAAAGTAAGGCATGTTCTTAATTTTTTGTATATCTTGTATACCAGCTATGTATTTTGCATTGTGCTAGTCACTTAGCCTCTTTCCAGGTTTCCTATTTTGTATACTGGTTGTAAAAACTGTAAGTTTACATAATCCAAAGTTGTTTAGGAGGTCAGGATAGTTAATTTCAGTTAACTCTTAAGTGTTGGATATAATTATTGTCAGAAAAACTTTTGGCATAAAAAAAATGTGTCAGTCTTTTTTCTGTGTAACCCAGTGGTGTTGTAGCTACCTGGAGAGCAGGGGTAGGCAATAAGATGGAAGCTGTTCGCCAGGGTTAGCCCCTGGTGGGCTGCTGCCTGTATATTTACCTGTGCCTCCGCAGATATGGCTGCTTGCAGCTCCCATTGGCCGTAGATCGCTGTTCCTGGCCAATGGGAGCTGCAGGAAGCGGCACAGAACAGTAATCTGCAGCAAAAAGCTGCAAGTGTCCGTAACTGTAGAGGCACAGGTAAATACAGAGGCAACAGACCACCAGGGGCTAACCCTGGCAAACTGCATGTGGCCTGTTGGCTGGTTATTTCCCACCGCTGCTATAGAATGATTTTCAGGAATAGTGCTCTTATTAACTTACTGAAATTGTATGTAAGGGAATATTTCAGGTAATCTCTGAAGTACTTCCTTAACTCTTATCAGTGAATGTCTCAGACACCCTATATATCTGTCTTGTCTAAGAAAGGAAGGGCAAAAAGGGGAGATATCATTGATTAGTCTTCAATTACCATTATGACAGTGGTAGTGAAAAACTGAATTCTGTTCCCAAGTTTGTCACAAACTTTCTGTCTGACTATGCGTAAGTCATTTGATATCCCTGTTCCTCGGTTCCCCATTTTTAAGAGAGAAGTTAATAGTTAACTATCTGTCTCTAAAATATTTTGGTAGAGGGTTCAATTGAAGTGCAAAGCTATTATTATAATACTTTATTTGATCAAAAATGTGCCCACATAATCTCCCTGTGGAAAGTACAGAGAGCAATTAGACAGATATTGACCCCTTCTCACCATATCAATCTAGTAGTGAAGAAGTACAGAACAGCTGTGGGAAAGCGCATTTAGTCCCTGATGACACTAATAAAATCAAGGAAACCTAGGTCATACTCACAACAGTGATATACTGTCTGAGAGGGACTACCCTTAATGGGCATCTAATCTATTGTATTTCTAATGTGCCTATCACCAGAGGATCAAGGACGGCAGGTTAAATAATGAAAAAAGGGAAAATCTATTTGTGGATAGATTAATTAATTTTGTTTTTATTCAGACCCCATGCTACTCACTCAGACAACCCACTAGCATATCTGGAAATGTGTGAACTCTGGAAGTGTAACAAATTCATACAAGAAATTTATAATTGCTATTCATCATTCCTTATTTTCCCATTGAAAGTTTGTCATTGAATCATGGAGCAGAAACAGTGTTGTATGACTAATCACATAGTGTGAACTGTGAATAAAGAATAATGAAGAGTTGTAGTAAATGGTTTGTGGAATACTTAGGGTCTAAAGAGGATTTGTCCAAATCAGAAATTGTTAGCTCAGGAATTGTTCTCAACTCCCACATCTCTTACGCTTCTCTCCCCCCCCCCCCCATCTATGCCTAAATTTGTAAAACATTTGTTTTGAAAAATCATTTTTGCACCATTTCTGGTATCTAGGCATATCGCGATAACCTGCCTGAAAAATGCAGCTATCTGTCTTTTGGGCCATCTATCTGTATTCTTATAACCATTATTATGGTATCTGAGAACCTTACATATCTACTAAAGTGAGCACAAAAAAAGGTGCATTCTGTTCCAAAGGACCTGAGGCTTATGGCTGTTCTGGGAAAATGTCCTATAATTGTGCGTCAATTGTTGAAAGTAGTTTGTCTCGTAAGAAGGAATTCAACACCTACAATCTCATAGAATTGAATGGTGCTTCACTTAACATGAGCCAGTCTTAAGCCAGACTTTGAAGATACATATCATAAACTTAAATTTGAACAGTTATTCAAATTCATGTTCTCAGTTCTTTTATTCACCCAAATTCCAAAACTGTCCTTCATCTATTTGTAGGACACTGTAACAAGGAGCATTAGACAGATCCTTTCCCTTCGCCTGTGTTAAAACATTGCTGTCCTAGTGGAGAAGTTATACATTAAAGGGATCTTAAAATCATAATTCTTCCCTCCACTTATTCTAGTTAAGCCTTCTTTGTACACCACTGTATAGTGCTCCATAAACATTCACTGGCTTCTGCCTGTGTTTTCAAACTGAAACTGAAATAATTGGTGAGGCAACTTAAAAGATAGCAAATAGTTCTGTAGCACCTTACAGACTAACCAAAAATGTAGATGGTATCATGAGCACAACCCACTTCCTCATATGAATGGAATTAAGTGGTCCAGGATCCAAATAAATAGCAGAGAAAGAGAAGGGAAGAATGGAGAAAAAATATTGTCAATTAGAGTGTCATCTTCTGGCATAGGTTTTCTCTTCAGGGTACAGTATATTGTTCTTGTATGTTTACTGCAGAATATGAAAAGTGGATTTCACCTGGCATTTGCATAAATTCCGTGACTGCTCTGACACAAACATGGTTAACTATCATGATAAGCTCAGATGCACAAACTGGTTTGACACATTGGTTATACCAGTTGTTTAACCTTGGCGAATATGAATGCCTAAAATAGTTACAACAATATGGATGTCTCTGTAGTTTGGACAAGACCTTCTATAGATTAACACGTGACTCTAAAATGTGACCTCTCTGTTTTAATAAGAAGGTGGAGTTCTCTGTCTGAAGGCAGTGCTGATTTTACACTCTGGACCTAAAGTAATCATTAACACCTCTGATATATTATCTGGAAAGGGCTAAGTTATTTTTAACTGCCATTCATTCTGTCGGAGAACTCCAGGGTAGGTGTCAAAATCTCAATGGTTACCTTGGTTTACTGCATTGAAATTAGCATTTGTCAGTGCTGTTTGAGTGCAAGGATGCATCTTCTTACTATCTGAACAGACAATTTTGCAACATCTTTCCTAAATGTTGCCTCCATGAAAATGGGTGTTATTAGTTGTTTCAATTTCATTGACTTCCACCTAGTTTGTTGGGGTGGGAGGTTGTTAAAAATGAGAATTAGAATTCTTCAATGAAGAAATATCATAGGAATGGTAGAAATTGCAAAATTTGAGACGTTATCAAGAAACAAATACCATATAGTAGAGTTTGAATATATTTTCTTTGTGTTGGAGATTGGGATAAGAGATATCGTGTAAAATCTTCTTAAATGACTTCTGTGTTTTCTCCAGTAGATCAGTTTGTCATCCTTTACAAATGCCATTAAATCTTGTTAAAGACAATGAATAAATCAAAAGTTTGGAAAGATGCTGCATTTGATGGTTATAATAATAGTGTATGAAGATTTACTTTAATGTGGTTATACTTCTAGATAAAGGGTGTGATTCTGTTCTTACTTAAATTAGTTTAAGAACAGGAACTTCTGTGTTACGGAAGATATATGGCTAGTACACTCACTAGTGCAGATGTGATCTGAATCTAGCTTCAAGTGTAATCAACATGGGGCTAATTACTCTATGTTTTAAATTTTTGGCACTGGGCAGATGAAGAGAAAATGATATTTGTACTAAATGGATTTTGTGTTAGTATGACATGGATATATTCGTCTTCAAGTCACTGAGGAATTAGTCTGACATGTAATTACTGTGGCACACCTTGCACAGCTTATGTAATTTAAGAGTATTCTCAGACACTGTATGTTTCTTTTCCACTTAATTCCAGCTTTTGATGTGCTAGGGAATTTTAAATGTGCCTAAAATGTGGGGAAAAAAACCCACATGCTGCACTTTTCCAAATTACAGTAAAATCTTCTAATATCCTGTGCAAATGGCATGTAATCTTTTTCAGATCCTTATTACGTTTGTTTTGTTCCAGCTATTTTATGGGTAATTATTTTTCAGTGTAAAGTGAATAACAAAACATAAGGTGCCAAATATTTTTTTCTTATATTCCTTCCAACTGCCTTTACTTCAGTTGCATCACAAGTTAGTACAAAGAAATTTTGCACAGAGAGATTCTCGTGTATAAGCAGGATTTATCATTGACCTCCTAAGTCCTGATTCTGAGGTTTGACCATGTTCGACTCAACACAGTCCCAATGTAGGGGATGCAAAAGGTGGCTTTAAAGACATTTTAACTGTGTCCATATTCTAGGACAGTGGTCACCAATGCGGTGCTCATGGGCGCCATTGTGCCCACCGGGGCATTTATGGGTGCCCGCCTAGTGACCAGGGCTGGCCCGAGCCATTCTTGCGCCCCCGGGTGCCCGGCAGCCCCAAAAGGTTGGAGACCACTGTTCTAGGATATCCAAGAAGCATTCCTGCCCCTAGATTAGAGAAGAAAAGCTTAAAACATAGTGTAAACAGTTCTCAGATATACATGGCTTAAATCACACATGGTCCATAGCCATTCTTCCTGGTCATGCACCCCAAGATGGTCCCTGTACTCAGGACTAGAAGGGGATAGAAGGTGGTGTGAAGAAGAGAGCCATTATACTAGCTTTACACTACTTGGAGAAACAAAAAATATCAAGGGTATTTCCTAAAGGACAAATGCAGAGGATGATAATGGTGTCTTTATGATGTTGTAGTATTAGATGCATGAATGTCTGCTCTTAACTTTTCATTTGTACAAGATTTAATTAAACAACTCCAGTTGACTTTAATTAGAGGTCTGAGGTCTAACTCCAGGCAGCTCTGAAAATTTAGAATGTGATTGAATCAAAAAGGATCTTTAATGTAGGCCAGGTCAGATCACATCCTGTGTACTAGCATAAGGGAGCAGAGGTTCTTAAGAAAACTATCCTCTTATCCCATTGTACTTCTGCAATATACTGCAGCTTCTTGTGCTCAAAGGAAAGCAGGCTCAGTGGACTGGGAAGAAGGCTTCTCTTTCTCACAGGTGGGCAGGGATTGGGTAGTGAGCACAGCTCTGATTACAATCTCCCAGTATGCCCAGCAGCACAACTGTGCCAGAGCATAAGGGAGCGAAGACTGCAGCAGGTATAGACCCATCACAATTTGCTCCTTCTCCAGAACAATGAGGATACAATCAGGCAATTGTGACTCGGGGAATCACTGCCTTCCAGGCTGCTTCCAGAGACAGTGAACCAATTCACTGCAGGCTACATCCCAAACTGCTTTCTGCCCTGTGTTAGCTGTTAGAATTTTGTCAGGGTGGATGGATGGTTAAAAAGAAAGTGAAAGGAAAGTCTCTGCTGAGTTTGGGGGAGAAGAAAGAGGAAGGGAGTTGACTCCTGCATTGGAGTGTATGGTTTTCTGCCTATAGTAGTGATGAACCCTTTTCCTACAGCATGGTGTCATAGCCTCTGAGCCAGCCAGTCAGTCCCTGTTAATATGTGTTATGCTATGAAACCAAAAAATGTGGACTCACATTTTATTCAGAAGCGATAAGTATTATTTTTCCTATTCTTGTGCATGTGGTTGCTTTTGTTGTTATTTTTTTCTGACAATAAATTAGATTTTCTGTAGATAATAACAGTCACGATCCAGTCAAGGAATCAGTGTCCAGCAGGAATATTGTAACCTTCACCACTTAGTAATGACCTTAGAAATGCCCAGAGGCCAAGTGCAATATTGCTGTTACAGCCTATTCGCATTTGTATTCTCTCCTAAATTGAAAGTTTTATGCTTTTCCTATTGTGCCAGGGTTCCTTCTGCATACCTTCCAGATAATTGGTCACAGTAATGCTCCAGTTGTACTGAGTATTTGTGGAGAATCAATGCACAGAACAACAACCAGTCATATTTTCTCTTTTATTAAGAACATGCTATTTTTATGGCCAGAAAGGTGACTCTGAAAACTGACATCTTAATGTTTTGAATTTATTTTTCTATGAATTACTACACATCAAATTTGTCATAATTATAAATTAAAAGAAACAGTTTCTCAACAAACCTTTGTTATCAACTGGTATTGTAAATTTTTCAGGACAGGAGCTTTAATTATATTTTTTACTGTGCGAGCACCATTGGGCTTGGAACTTGAGGTGCTACTTCAAGACTAATGATATTGTAAATCAATCTGCCATTTCAGCCTCTTATATCATCACTGTACTGTGTTGAGAAGAAAATAAAATCTTGCTTTAAAAAAAGCACAAAAACACATAGGCTACGTCTAGACTAGCATGATTCTCTGGAAATGCTTTAAACAGAAAAGTTTTCAGTTAAAAGCATTTTCGGAACAGAGTGTCTAGATTGGCACGGACGCTTTTTGCGGAAAAGCGTCCGTGGCCAATCTAGATGCGCTTTTCCGCAAAAAAGCCCCGATCGTCATTTTTGCGATCGGGGCTTTTTTGCGAAAAACAAATCTCAGCTGTCTACACTGGCCCTTTTGTGCAAAAGTTTTGCGCAAAAGGGACTTTTGCCCGAATGGGAGCAGCATAGTATTTTCGCAAGAAGCACTGATTTCAGACAGTAGGAAGTCATTGCTTTTGCGGAAATTCAAGTGGCCGGTGTAGACAGCTGGCAAGTTTTTCCAGAAAAGCGGCTGATTTTCCGGAAAAACTGGCCAGTCTAGACACAGCCATGGGGGGGGGGGGGGGGGGGGGACATGTTGTTTCAGATGCATATGATATACAGATGCTTCTGTTTCAGGGTTACAATTCTAGCCAATTTGAAATGATGGCAAATAAAAAATAAATTATTTTAAGAAACCTAACCAAAGCTACATAATTCAAAAGACATAAAAACTAACACTGAAATTCCACACTGATATGCCACCTACAATTAAAGAACAAGAATAATGTCTTCACCATTTTAGAACAGTTCCACCCCAGTGAAGTCATGCTCAGTGCTTCCATAATGTAATATTGTATGCAATTGATACTTGGTACTAAGTTTTGTTACATTTAATTGTTGCTTTCTCCATAAACTATCATTGTTTTAGAACTGCAGTTAATTTATTGTGATGTAAATAAAACTTGATTAACTTCAGGAATGTAGGGATATGGAAAGCAAACTGGCTTTGTGTCAATGTAAAGAGAAATAAATGCAGTTGAATAACAATATTTGTTTACTGTCTCTGCTGTGTAAATTGTAGTCATATTTACAGATATCATTTAAAAAAAATAATGGCCAGTCTTGTTGCATAAGGGTCTTTATTAGTCTCTTCCATTAATTTGTTTAGGAAAAAAAACTAGAAGTCTTTATCCACTCTTCATGTAGTTCTAGACATATGCAGTGGATGACAAGGGTACTTCAGAGCATTGGATAGTAGGACAGTGCAGCTGATGGTGCTTCTCATGGCATTGTAGAATACAGATTAGGACTGTGTCCTGTTAACGGTGAGCAGGTTATAGATGTAAAAATAATCAATATACTTTGGAAGGCTGTATTCCTCAATTGTGCCCCCTTCCCCACCTTCACTTACCAGATGGGAGGTGCACTTGGGACCTGTCCCTTGCATCAAGGTGGTGGGGTAGAGATTTCTGCCTAGCACACAGTGGAGTCTTAAGGCTTCAGTCCCATGAGGGAGACACCTGCCGGCTCTCGGGCTTTTAAACAGAAGCAGGGCCATTTCTCCAAGCTCTATCAGGAAATTCAGAGGGTCAGTAAGCTTGGCCACCCCTGTAATATGTTGTTGTATTTTCATGCTCCTACAATTTTTCTTATGGTTATTTATTGTTCACTTACCCAGTGCATAAATGTAATAAGAATAATTCAAGCCATTTCATTTTCTTAATTCTAATTGTAATCATTTGTGATATTAAATTAACATATGCCCTCTACCAGTGAGCTGCTGAAATGCAGTCTCCCATTTAAGGTCCTTTTAAAGCGTTATTGCTTTGTGGAGTAGATTAATGATGAAATTAAACTGTGATTAATTTCGTGGGAAAGACTCTAGTGAAGCAGAGCAGAATTCCTTACAGATCTTCTACAGACCAGTGCTTATTTGCAATTAAATGATGCAGAAGAAAAAACCATGTCAGAAGATAAGCAGGTCATTGAGGAATTATTGATCGTGTTATGTGCAAGAATATCTAGCTGAATGAGCTTTGCAAAATATGTACATATCTGCTGCAGAACCAAGGTTACAATTCCTTGTATTGGGAACAGAAAGAAATAGTATATAATTAGTTTTTGATTAAAGAAGTTTCTCAGTTTTTATGTGATTATCTTTCATTTGTATTTGAACTGCTTAGTGTCATGCTGCTGTAAATGAATCCTTTATTGTTTTACAATAATTCGAGAATTCATATCAGACATTTCTCAAATATATTGTCAACAGCAATTGAACAAATAATGTTACTCCTCCAATTGCTGGATAACATGCATTTATGTATATGATGTTAATAGCTGTCTTTACTACAGGTACATGCAAATTGTAAGTCAATTTTTAGTTTTAATTTTGGGGATAAGATAACCTTCCAAAGTAATTCTGCATTTAAATATGTTAGAAATCAGGAATGATTTGAAGATAATTCAGTATCAACCTCTGAATTACAAACACCAGAGTTACAAACTGACCAAACAACCACATACCTTATTTGGAACTGTACACAATAAGGCAGCAGCAGAGACAAAAAAAAGTGGGGGGAGCAAATATAGTACGGTATTATGTTAAACATAAACAAGTGAATGAAAAAAGTAAGCAGCATTTTTCTTTTGCATAATAATGTTTCAAAGCTGTATAAAGTCTGTGTTCAGTTGTAAACTTTTGAAAGAACAACCGGAAAGTTTTGTTCAGAGTTACGAACAGTTCAGAGTTAAGAACAGGCCTCCATTCTTGAGGTGTTCATAATTCTGAGGTTCTGTATACGTAAGATATGTAATGCATGTATATGTGATATCTTGATGCATTAGTTTTATATGTTCTCTCTATTAGATATGTTTTTAATCACAAATGGCAAATGTTATTACTACTGAAGCTATAACTGCAATTCATGGTTTATACCATTCAATACTTACCATTCAAACTCAAATGTAATAGTGGAAGTATAGTACAATCTGTATGTCAGTGAAAGTGTATCAATTATTAAATAAAATAGTCTTGCTCTACTATTGATTGTTCCAAAACGTTCATATAATCTTTCCTTCTGACCACTCTGATTTTTAATAGTAAGAAAAGTAGAGGAATAGTAATGAAATAAATTTGTCTGTGAGCCCTTGGTGGTGATAAACCATATCAATAAATTATGAGTAGTTTACTACCTGTTTCTGGATATGGCATTTTCTTCTGGAATATTTTGTCATTTTTATTATAATAGATTGCATTTATTTGAAATACGGTCTAGTGTGCTGCTTAAACTATGAAAAAAATATCCATGGCTGTCAGTATTGCATGCCAAAGTTAGTATGGCTGAATGACATGATACCGATACCAATGACTTTATATTGTGTGCAGGTTTGAAAATGTTCATAAGGTATGAATAATTTATAATACACAGATTGAGCTCCATCTTGCAAACAATTAGTGTTTTACTATAAAAATTGTAATTCAGAGTTAACTTCCACCTTGTGAACCCGAAGCTTAATAGATGTAGCATCAGAATCATAAACTAGTTCTGAATTAGTGAAATTAATCCTTCTTTAAAATGAAATCACTGCCTGCTCTTAGATAGAATTAGTCTTTATTAATTCTAATTAATTTTTTTCATTTAAGAAGAAAAATTTATGAACAGGATTGAAATCTGAAGTCAACAAGCATTTGTAAGGAGAAAAATATTTTAAATATTTTAAAGACATAACTCAGAGCTATTGGTTTCCTCACTTTTTAATCAGTATTGGGAACAGGTGTCTTTTATTTTGTCTTTTAAAATGATTGTTTTCTAAATGACATCAGAACTGTGGTTCCCAAAGGACTAAGCACAAACAAGAACATCTGCATCAGAATACAAGAAAATCAAAATTTATCATAGAAAAAACAGTGGTGTGGTAACAGGAATAAAGATCAGAGCAATAGGTGAGAGTAAATATATGTCTTTAAAATTAAAAAGGGAATGAAAACCCATAGAAACCATGAATTCCAAAATTGATTATGACCACTTAGTCTTTATCCTTTTGGAGTAATGTATTTAAAGTTAGATACCTACAAATAATTACACATCTATCTTAGGTGTATGAGTGCCTGATGCATGTGTGCAAATGTATGTGCATATGAATAATTGTGTAATTATCATTTTGCCATGTGTCTGTTTACAGTATTTGAGCATCTGACCACTAATATCTATATGCATAAGATAGCAACACTTCAGCAGCTATGCACACTTGGCTTTTATTGTTCTTGCCCACAATTTAAAAATCCTCGCCATTTCTTTGTTTTTATTTTTTATGTCTATAGTTTCCCTTTTCTGAAATATAGGTATACAGATCCAAATTTTTGGAGGAATGTATCCCCAAAAGTATGGATCTATGGAGGCAATATATTTGGAGATTTTTTGTTCAATGGTATGTATGTAATTTTCCTCACCAGACTGGCTTTAATGGGATACACATCTCAATTTGCTGAGGCTCCTAAGAAGAATGCAATCATCCACTTTCCGGGACACAATAGGACAAACCCAATCAGACAGCCTTTGTGATGTTGAGGAGGGTGAAATGCTCAAGGCTGGAGAATATCCAGCTGGAGCAGAGGGAAATAATCCCATGCTGAGACCCTCTTTCCAGATGATATTGTTCTACTCTCTCTCACTGAGGATACCCCTCCAGGGAAGGGAACTCCAGTTATTAGGAAAAGACAGGTGTTAGTAATAGGAGATTTGATCATGAGAAACATAGACAACTGGTGCAAAGGTTGCATATCTCTCGAGACATCTGGCTAGACTTGTGTAGTACTAGGAAGGAGCTAGCGGTTGTGGTGCATGTACAGCCCATACCAGTGACACAGGGAAGGATAGGAGAGAGGTCTTGGAGGCCAAAATTTAGGCTTCTAGGAACAAAATTGAAATCCAGGACCTCAATGGTAGTGTTGAGGGCCAGGTTGACAGACAAAACTGCAAGATCTCAATGCGTGGATGAGACGATGATGTAGAGAAGAGGGATTTAGATTTATTAGGAACTGGGGAAAGTTTTGGGAAAGGGGGAGCCTTTACAAGAAGGATGAGCTCCACCTAAGCCAAAGTTGAACCAGTTTGCTGGCACTGAAAATTAAAAAGTTTGTGGAGCCGTTTTTAAAATAAGGACTGGGGAAAAGCCGACAGGTACAGAGGAACACATGGATTTGACAGAGACATCCCTTAGGGGATGGTCTATTAATAGAGATTCTTTATGCCCACTAGTGAAGAGGAGAGGATTAAAGATAAGATATGGGTAAGATCAGATGAGAAATAGTCAAATGAAAAAGAATCCTATTCAATCTCATCAAGTAATGGCAGACAGATAAATAGACACACGTTTTTAAAGCGCTTATATACCAACGCTAGAAGTCTAAATAAGATGGGTGAACTAGAGTGCCTCATATTGAATGAGGATATTGATATAATAGACATCACAGAAACTTGGTGGAATGAGGATAATCAAGGGGATACAGTAATACAAGGGTAAAAAATATACTGGAAGGAAGGAACATGTTGGGGAATAGGGATGAAAAATCCCATTTATTTGGTTAACCAGTTAACTGCTTAAAGGGGACAGGGAAGTAGCCTCGCTGCCTGCTGGTGAGCTGAAGTTCTTCTTCTCTCCCTTCTTCCCTCTCTCAGGAATGGCTACACTGGCTGTGGACAGAGGCTTTTCTAGATGCTGGAGCAACCTCTGTCTACAGTGGGCCCCCCACGGGACTGGAGCAGCTGCTTACCTGTGGCAGGCTGGGAGCTGGTCCATTCCCCATTGGTTAATCTTAACTGGTAAGCCTCACCTATTAAGAATGAGGCTTACTGGTTAAACATTCATATCCCTAGTAGGGGAGTGGCACTATATGGCTGTGTCTACATTGGCACCCCTTTCCAGAAAAGGGATGCTAATGTAGCACGTTGGAATAGGCAAATCCGTGGGGGATTTAAATATCCCCCGTGACATTTGCATTAACATTGCTGCCGCTTTTTTCCGGCTTGGGGAAAAGCCGGAGAAAAGCGCCAGTCTAGACGTTATTTCTTGAAAGTAGGAATAAGAAATCCTCCGGAAAAGGCTTTATTTTTCGGAGAATAATGTCTAGACTGGCGCTTTTCTCTGGCTTTTCTGCAAGCTGGAAAAAAGCGGCAGCCATGTTAATGCAAATGCCTATTCCAACGTGCTACATTAGCATCCCTTTTCCTGAAGGAATGCCGGTGTAGACGTAGTCCATGTGAAAGAAAGCATAGAGTTAAATGAAGTAAGAATCTTAAATGAATCAAACTATTCCATAGAATTTTTATAGATAGTAATTCCATGCTCTAATAATATGAAATTAGCAGTAGGGATGGAATAGTTTGATTCATTTAAGATTCTTACTTCATTTAACTCTATGCTTTCTTTCACATATGTTCTTTTGTTAACTCCCTGCCTTACAGCAGAAAATAAGGAGCTACACCAAATGGTGTAACTTCCATGTTCTGTAGGTGTCCTTGAGTTGTTCCTGTGATGTGAAAGTGCTATTTATTTCCCCCCACAAAAAAAGCAAGTGATAGTCGTGTATTGTATTATGGTAGTAGTTCTTCCCTTTTCTCCAAGCTTTTTCGTTAGTGCTATCTCAGTGAGAGTAATTAGGAGCTTAATTTTTCTGTCATTACATACCTACTGTGACCTTTTGAGAAAGTTAGTATTTTAAACTGTTCAATTATAATCATATTAGCCTGTTCCTTTTGAAAATGACTGCTGCTTACTTAAATTAAGAATTCATAAAAGTGTTTCTATTTATTTTACTCTTTGTAAAACCCTTTGTCAACAGGTGTTGTCTAAAAGTGACAGGATCATTGTTACCCTTCATTATCACATGAACTGAAGGCCATGTGGCCTTCAGTGGACTTATCTGAGGAGGAAATAAGCTTTTGCCCATGAACAAAGTAATAATTTCTCTGCTCAGTGTTTCACAGGTTGACTGTTGATGTAGATTGATGGCAGAAAAGGGGGGCCTACAGTTAGGCTGATGAGTACATTTTTATGGTCTGAGTACATGGTTTGGTTTTCAAAAGTACTGACTATCCAGTAGGTTAATTTTATTTTAGAATTCTAAATTTGCATCTAGAATTCCAACTTTAGGCTCTATTTTTTTAAAAAAGTGGCTTGTGACTTTTTAAAATAGACAAGGGTACTGTCTAATGATGCCAGGGAATGCTAGAAGAGAGGAGGTTCAGTGATCTCATTATACACCTTTCTAATTGAGAATTCAACTATAAACATCAGGTCCTACTATGATCTAGCACCCTGATGCTGATTACTATGTCAACGATACTATTAAATCTTGTAGAGAGATTTTGAGTTCTTCCCTGGATCCAATCATATCAGCACCAGATGGAAAGGTTGATTCTCTTTCATGAGAAGAGAGATAATTTAAACCACAGTGGTGTTGGGAAGTTGCATGACCTCTATACTACTTTTGTCTCTTAGGAAGACTGTTTTGGAGTAATCGTAGAATCATAGAAGATTAGGGTAGGAAGAAACCTCAGGTGTTCATCTAGTCTAACTCAAAGCATGACCAACCCCAGCTAAATGACTACCAAGATGGAATCTTTTTAGGGGGGAAAAACTAGCCTAGAAACTGCATTACACTAAAACAAAGCTTTAGATATGCCCAGAATTGTTAAATATTTCAATTGCATCATGTCTGTACTTCATATTAAATATTTGTACATACCTCAGATAAAATTAGTCTAGAGAAAAAATGGATCAGTGTGAATGAATGCTAAATTTTTTGGTTTTAGAATCTTTTTCTTTTCTCTATCAGCATAGTGTTACCTTTTTCTGGGTCTGCTTTTTTTTTAATATTGCCCTTCTTAGAGAAAAATATATTCCATACATTACCATGTCCCGAGAGTAGACTATAACAATACCTACATGTACATCAAAGGGTTTATCTTCCTAGTATTTCAGGGTTGGAATTTCACTGCCTTGAAAATACGCCTCACTAGCAGATTCTCACCTATGTCCTCTGCCTCAAAGAAATAACTGGGAAGAACAGTTGAATGATGAATTGGTCAAACACTTCAATGAGTCCAAGAGAGCTTTAATTCAATGTAGCTCTCTATAGGAACTCTTTTGCTTCTGAGGTCATGTATTTCAACTGAGGTAGTATTAGCAGAAAAATATTTCTTCTATATTAGGAAAATAAATAATTAAAATTAAAATATAGGAATTCTCCCTTAATTGTTACTATAGGCATAGTTGATGAAAAATTGTACCGTATTTTCCGGCGTATAAGGCGACTGGGCGTATAAGACGACCCCCTAATTTTCTAGTTAAAACATAGGTTTTCGTCTTATACTCGCCGTATAAGACTACCCCCCCTTAAGAGGACAACCGGCAGCGCCCCTCTGCCTCCCCGGCTTTGCTCCCAGTGTCCCTGGTCTGCTGGAGATGGTCCCCAGCAGACCAGGGGCACCGGGAGCAAAGCCGAAGTGGCGGCGGGGTGCTGCGCTTCTGAGGCTTTGCTCTGGCAAAGCCTCAGAGGCGCGGGACCCCGCCACGGCTGCGGCTTTGCTCCCGGTGTCCCTGGTCTGCTGGAGATGGTCCCCAGCAGACCAGAGGCACTGGGAGCAAAGCCGCAGCAGCGGCGGGGTCCCGCGCCTTTGAGGCTTTGCCAAAGCAAAGCCTCAGAGGCGCGGGACCCCTCCGCCTCCCCGGCTTTGCCTCTGGACCGTCTCCAGCAGACCAGGGACACCGGGAGCAAAGCCTCTGAGGACGCCGGCAGCGGGACAGCCACGGCGAGTCTGGGCTGCCCCGCTGCCGGCTTTCCCCGAGGCTTTGCAAAGCCACGGAGGGGCTTGGGCAGCGGGGAAGCCCAGGCGCACCTGGGCTGCCCCGCTGCCGGAGCCCCTCCGCGGGTTTGCTCCGCGTCTTCCTGGTCTGCAGACCAGGGAGACACGGAGCAGCTTTTCTCGTCCCAGAGTACACGGGCGGCGGGACCACGAGGTCCCGCAGTCCGTGTCCTCTGGGGCGAGAAAAGCCCCTTTCGTACCTGCAAGTCGGGGACTGCCTGTATACCCGGCGTATAAGATGACCCCCAACTTTTGGGGGATGTTTTTTAGCATAAAAAGTCGTCTTATACGCCGGAAAATACAGTATTCAAAAATACATAGCAACAATGATAATATTTAGCTCTTTTTACAAAGATCCAAGCACAGTCCTGAAAGTCCTTTACTACAGTAGTCATTGCTAAATACAGTGACTAAAATTTACAAGTCAGCATTTACCAACAGCCACAGTTGCATCTGATATATTACAGTTTTTCCTTTTAAATGGCATAGAAAATAATTACAAAACCCAAATACCTCTGTGTACCTGTTAGTAACTGTTGACTTTTAAATGGCAAACACTGATGTTTTCTAAAGATGGGAATGAGATTCTATCCTGCTGGTTTGATGAAAGTCACTGGACTTTATTTTGAAGAATCAATGCAGTCTTCCCCATTCCCGGAGTCAATATTGCTCTTGAGTTCTGTGTAGCTGAGAAAATATATAAGCTCATAATAACTACACATTAACTACATTTTCTTATGCTCTATTCAAGTTTGTAATCCCACCATGTGTTTTTTTCAGTTATTTTCCACAGGTCTCTAATATAAGCTTCAGGCATAATAAGAAATATTACAAAAATATAGATAATTTATGCCAGTGAAAACACATGGACATTTCTAAATATAGAACCATTAATATTACTTGTTTTTTTCAGAGGATGGAAACCAATAAGCAATCTGATCAGCTGGGCTGTGTCCTATGGACTTCCATAAGAAAATTTTGTTTGCTATAACTTTACATTTCCTGTGTGTGGCCTTTTGGGGAATTATGGGCTGGTTAGTGTGCGCATGGAAAAAGCCACTGGCTCTATTCTGCTTCTTTCTCCGATCTGCTTTTGCCCTAAGAAGCTCTCAATGATCTGTGCTGCACAACAAACAGTGAAGCCAGCCTTCTCCCAAATCATCCCCCTCCATACTGTGGAGGGAACTGACATTCTTTTGGGTTGGGAAACCATTGCAGCCTTGGGGAGACATACCACAGGATTTGCCCCGTGTTGGATAGGCTTCATTTTATGGATTGTATATATTGATTCTACTGTATACTGTACATTATGGCTATGACAAATAGTTTATAAAATTATCTGAAGCAGATATGCCAATAAGCACTGCACAAAAGCCATTTATACTAAAGATATCGATCAGTGTCTGCAGAATAGGATGGAGTTGGTGAATATTAACCTAAGCCTTATTTTGGGGTCTTCAGTCATTTTATGTATTAACTTCATATCATATTTCCTAGATGTGCGTCTTTATCTTCTACAGGTCATTTTTAAAAGTTAAAAATAAATTGCTTGTTCATTTTTTCCTAATGATGTTGTTAATAAATAAGTGATTTCTCATGAATCACATATTAACCCAGGAGAATTTATTACTGGCAGGTTTAACAACACAGCCTTTCATTACTTGACTGATAAAGAGCAATAAATGGATTCCTAGTGCTGTTTTAATAAGATATTTTTATATACTGATTATTTTAACAGAGTACTTATGTCACCATGAGTAATATCCTGGTGTCTGTAAATAAAAAATATGCCTAAATCCTTTTTTTTAAGTCAGCTTTCTGTACTGACAGCTTTTACTCTATGAAAACTAACAAAAAGCTCTCACTGGAAGCAATGTTCATTAGTAGGATTTAATGGGATAATTTTAAAAATCTTTTGTCAATAAAAATATGCTGTAGTTTCGAGTGTCATTCAAAAATGTTGTTGTTTAGCCAATGCTACTAAAGGAGGAAATTCATTATTCATTTTTAGGATGTATTGTATGTTCTACACATACAGTTTCTAGTCAGCTTCAGTAAGTCACATGGTCTTGAACCAACTTTTCTTCTCAATGAAATTTAAATGTAATAATTTCTTCATATGATTTTCATCATCCGTGTGTGTTAAAAACATATAAATGTATATTTACCCATATGTTTGCCAGATATCATGATGATAAATAGAGCATATTTTGTGTTTTGTATTTTAATATGCAGTTTTTAAATATACGTGTTGTACTTAACTTCAAAATTCCTACTTCACTTGAAGGCCTACATTCTCAGCAATGCTATAGCTGCTTTGGTTCTTACTCATAGACTTTAAGGTCAGCAGGGACCATTAAGATTATCTAGTCTGATCTCCTGCATTACATAGGCCATAGAACTTCACCCAGTGATGCCTGCATCAAGCCCAATGACTTCTGTTTGAACTAGAGCATATCATTTAGAAAGACTTTGTGATGCTCTGGAGCCACAAAGCAGCCATAAAGCTAATAGATCCAGCCCTTTAAAGATTCTTTTGGGTAGTGCATAACTAGCACAATAGCCCTAAAGCAATTTTTTTTTTTACACCTGAACTTGTTCCAGGACAAGGGAGCCAGACCATGTTATTGCTTTGGACCATGGGCAGTTGGACATAATTCCAGCTCTACACCAGTATCCGAAGGCATTGTGTCTGGGAAATCACAAAGTTGTTTGAAATCCATCTTACTTCTACCTGCCCTCCTCCCTGACATTCCCCCTTATAGCTCATCCAAATCAAGGAATCTGAATCATAGTATTTCTTTAATATCAATAATCTTTTTGAAAATGAAATCTCACACTTATTTTCCTATTGCAAATGTAAACCAGTTCCCAAAGTTTGCTAACAATATTTAAATTTTGTTATACTGAATGTAACACATTAGACTTTAAATTACTGTGAAGTAAACAAGGTAACATTTTATGTTCATTTGTAGGATATTTGCTAAAGTAGTTTCTCCTTTCAGGGGCCTGACCAGCCCCCCTCCTGCATGCTCACTGAGGTTTCACAATATAAGGGATGTGAATAGGATATGGAGACAAAGCAGTTGGGCACTCTATGACTGGCATGTAGCCCCCAACACAACAGTAAAAGGAGGGTAACGGGATTTGCTACTGCACAGACCTTCCACTCAATCTCCTCTGTGAATAGGTCTGCAGTTTGTGAATAATGATTCCTCCCCCACTTCTCTTGAGTATTTACTTAGATATCTAATTAGACCTGGTGCTAGATATTGGGAATCAGTGTTAAGGTCAAATACCGAACTCACCATAGTCAGGAAGAGTTTTGCTAGTGAATTAGGTAGGCCTTGGATTTGGCCTTTAAAGATTTTATTTTATTGTCAGATGATTGTGCAGTTTCTTTCTTTTAAGCAACTCCAGTAATAATATTATCTTATTTTCAACACATCTTTCAACTAAAGCTTCTCAAGTTACTGTGTTTATAAAACACAGTAAACATTCAGAATAGTGATAGAGATGTAGCCGTGTTAGTCTGGGGTAGCCGAAGCAAAATGCAGGACAATGTAGCACTTTAAAGACTAACAAGATGGTTTATTAGATGATGAGCTTTCGTGGGCCAGACCCACTTTTGATCTGAGGAAGTGGGTCTGGCCCACGAAAGCTCATCATCTAATAAACCATCTTGTTAGTCTTTAAAGTGCTACATTGTCCTGCATTTTGCTTCAGTAAACATTCAGTCATTTGTTGAAATATATGACTGGAATAGTGGCTACATTTTGTGCAACAATATGAAACAAAATAGAGCAAGAAATGAAGAACTCAAACTGTATGGTGATTTTAGAAAGGCAGAGTGAAATTATTTTGAATTTAGTCAGATGATTGGGACTAACACTGAAGCTCTTACTAAAAGTACCAAATTATTTTTATTGAGCACAGTAGATAGGACTTCAGTTTTACATTTCTTCTGGTGGATGTTTTGTCTCTGTAACAAATTAGTATATGTGAGGGCATGTTTACACAGCAGGGCTAAAGCTGAAATAAGCTGCGCAACTTGAGCTATGTCAATTGCGTAGCTTAAGTTGAAATAGCGGCACTCTTCCTCCAACTTCCCTTACTCATAAAATGAAGGTTACAAGATTCAGAGTAAGAAGTACTTCAGCTCAACATTATTTTGACGTTATGTCAAAATAACTGTTTATAGTGTAGATGTGGACCATATTATTTTCAGAATAATGTCAGTTATTCCGATATAACACTGCTGTGTAGATGTACACAGAATTGTATGATCAATTCACTACATACACAATAGGTTCAATAACAGTGTGAAAATCCATGTTTATATCCTGTCGTATAATTCAGAAAGTAGCTAGCTTACTTTTTTTCTTTTTTAATTATTAAAAAAGTGAGAAGTATTAAAGAAAGCTATTCAAACTACATTAACACTACTCTACAAATGTAATTTGAAACTCATGAAACATTAATACATGAAGTAGGTAATGTTGTTTTTATGTTACACAGAAGAAAAAGAAATGTGACATTCCCTTGTTTATTAAAACAATGTGTCATGGAGAATTCAGTTTAATATTTAAACTTTCATAACTTTCAGAAACTTTTTATTTATGTTTATACAGGGGAAAAGGACCTATATGTAGAATTTGTGTGCCATTTTTTGTTATATCTTAGAAAGATATATTTGTTAATGGTTTAAAAACTCCTGAGAAGAGTGTGACCATATGTACAATTGAGCAGACAGAATTCTAATAATTGTCCTTTTTCAGACCACAGTTTTCACTTGCAAATGGAAACTGTTGTTGGAAAAAGACAGCCTTTCCATATGAATGTTGCCCCCTCTCCCTTCCCCCTCCCCCCAGAAAAACAGCTGCAGATGTAGAAGCAAGAACTAGGGATTATTATTTGTATAAAACCATAGCTGTACAATGCACTTTACAGACAAATAATTTCTTTTCCCTGAGGAGTTTACATTCTAATGTGTAATAATCTGACCTTGACATGGAAAAGGAAAATCAGAATTCAGGCATTGAAAATGGGGAGAAGTATCAGATGTGTGATCAGCCAGATCTCTGAAATGGCCAAGGCCCAAATGTGGGACAGAGTGGGTAACAAAGACCAGAATGAGGGCCAACAAAGCAATTATTCATGCAGGAAATTTAAAACACTACAGGATTCTTTTCTGTATTATAAATAACTCTTCCTATAACCTCAGGTCTGAGTCTTCATTTCTCATGCAAATAATTTGCAACAATACAAGTAAATAAGAGCTTTGTGTGGAACATTGGTAACTTTGGTACAAAAAGGAAACACCTCCCTTGAGAAATATAGTTGCAGCTGAATGGAGGATTAGCACCTGGGACTGACTGGACACTAAAGATCCTGGGTCAGGGAAGAACCAAGTTAGGCTGGTTGGGGCAGCTTGTGATGTTTTTAGATGTAAATATCTCCTTGCTGTATCTGCCGCACTGTTCAGGTGCATGGGAACAAAGTACAAAAAGACCACTCTAGTTCGCTATTAAGCTGGCTAAAGCACAAATAGTAAATAAAGAGCATATTTAGAAAAAGTTAAATAGACTATATACAGATCTTTATTATTTTTTAGTAACCTAAGATGACAGTAACACAGGAAAGACATTTTTAAATGTAAATATTTTTTTATTGCATTGGTATCCATCATCAGTCATTGGTGTGAAAGATCCATACTTTTCATTGATGAAATTATGTCATCTTAGGATAGGTACGTGGAACTCCTTGTCTTCCCCTGGACAAATCTCATAGACCTGTGGTAATAGTGCATTCAATCTGCAGTCAGAGAAGCTAGGATAAGGGAGCCCTATCTCTGTCTAGCAGTCCCAGATAAATCAAGTTAGTTATAATGAAGAAAATTATAGGTGAAGTGGGGCAAAGTCAAGATGGATTTATGAGTGGCTAAAATAGAAATGGTAAGCATGGAAGTCAGAGAAATTAGTGATGGAATTTGGCAGTCAAAATACAAATAGGTCAGCCATAAAATAGCTTTTAAAGAGACAAAATATGTATTTATTTAGGTAGGGAAAGGTGGAATTGTTTCAGGATGGGAGGAGAGACCTAAACTGAGATAGAATAACAGATTGCAATTAGCTGAAATGGATAAACTCAAGGAGATGAATTATTAGGAAAGATCCAGATTGTGTGTTAAAACTAGAAGTAATGGGATGCTATTAAGACAAAAAAAATACCTCTACTGAATATCAGGAAAAAATTACTTGACAATTATCTAATAATTTGGTATTAAATAATCTTCATAAAGGAGTTCCACTACTTGGGACTTTTACAACTAGACAGAATAAAACTGAAGAAGATAATCCCAGTCATGAAAAATTATTTGATTATATTAAAACTGAGTTTTGATATAATTTAGTTTTCTTTAAAACTTTAGAGTAGAATAGCCTTTATGCAATATTTGATGTGGTTTAAAACTGTTTATGTATCCAAAGTTTGTTCTTCATTGGTGTTATGGTAGTAAATCCAACAATAAGAAGGGGATCATTATCTAAAGTAGAGTATATAAAGAAAACATGTAACCCAATATTTCTAAAATAATTTGATATTTAAGAGAACATATTTTCTATTTCAGTAGATAGAAAATAGATATAAATGTATAGAATCCAATAATTATCACAATTTTTTTCCAAAAATAGTCATCATTCATGTATTACATTTATTAAGTACAAAGAATTTTTGCCTATTTGTTTATCATCAAGATTTAAACATACTCATGTTGGTACTCCTTATTGTCAATCACTATGGAGCTTTTTTGTAGAAGTTGTGGTTTTACTCTGAAAAGTGACTAAAATTGACATTTTATTCAACAGATCTTCTTTCTTTGTGTGTTCAGAGTCGTTATGATTACATTATTTTTGTTTCTTTACTACTCACAGTCCCACAGATCCAACATAAATATGGTAGTGTGAACTGGATTCTGCATGTGACAAATATAGTTCAATTACATTCCTATTATAGGATATTTTTGCAACCCTACTGACTATAAATTTTGTGCCCAGTTTCATCTGTGGAATTCCACTTAAGGCTAATGAGTTGCACATTTGTTACTGAAGGCAAACATCTGCTGCTAGGGCAGGGGTGGGCAATAATTTTTATGGGGGCCTTCCAATATTTTGGTAAGTGGTCAAGGGCCGCACTTTTCTAAGGATGAACTGCGGAGTCTGGGATAGAGATTAGGTGC
This sequence comes from Pelodiscus sinensis, assembly GCF_049634645.1. NCBI lineage: Eukaryota > Metazoa > Chordata > Testudines > Trionychidae > Pelodiscus > Pelodiscus sinensis. Next base: position 54,135,098 of record NC_134714.1, read on the forward strand.
AGAAGGGAACTCGGGTATGAGACTAGGGTGCAGGAGAGGCTGAGGGGTCTGAGAGGGAGTTTGAGTGAAGGAGGGGGCAGATCTAGGGTTGGCCTGACGGATCCAGCCCATGGGCCGTATCTTGCCCACCCTGCTCCAGAACTTTAAATGCTGGTAATGAGACATGCTCCAGAATTAACTCATTTTGACTTTCAAATTCCATTCACAGTTAGTAGGACTGGCATTTATTTAAAAAAATGTATAAACTGAAATTTTGATATGGAAATCCATGAAATACAATAGATATGAAATCCCACAGTGCAGTTTTAATGTATATTCTACCTAGCAAGTCATTTTTCAGAGTACAAGTGAAATGGAGGATGCCTGGAGATGGACTAAAACTCATATATTTAAAATTGGAAAACTCATATTCAGAGATTGTTTAAAATTAACTGAAAATGTCATTAGACTAAATAGACACATACGGGGAAAAGGTTTATCTTGTGAGATTTCATATGCCTTGCTTATGAAAAATGTTAAAAAAGGACTTTAATAAACCATATAACTTTGACTTGTATATTGTATGTGTAAATAGTATAGCACTCACAATTGAAGCATGATCATAAAATGTAGCCAATCAAAAGCAACTTGCTAGAATTGAAAGTAAGAATTTAACCTTCAAAAATGTTTCATTAGTAACTTATTCTGCCTTCTGTCTTTAGGCAAGACATCCATTGATTCCAATGGAATTTCTGATAAGAACCTGGGGGAACTCCAGTCCCAAAAGCTTCAAAATGAGCTTTAGTATGATGGGATTTGTTCTTTTTAAAAATAAACTAAGTCAGTATGGGTATGTCTACACTACCACCCTAGTTCGAACTAGGGTGGTTAATGTAGTCAATCGAAGTTGCAAATGAAGCCCGGGATTTAAATATCCCGGGCTTCATTTGCATCTTGTTGGGCGCCGCCATTTTTAAATCCCCGGTAGTTCGGACTCTGTGCCCGCGGCTACACACGGCACAGAGTACGTAGTTCGAATTAGGCTTTCTAATTTGAACTACCATTACACCTCGTTCCACAATACCTCGTGCCACGAGGAGTAACGGTAGTTCGAATTAGAAAGCCTAATTCGAACTACCTACTCTGTGCCGCGTGTAGCTGTGGGCACGGAGTCCGAACTACCGGGGATTTAAAAATGGCGGCACCCAGCAAGATGCAAATGAAGCCCGGGATATTTAAATCCCGGGCTTCATTTGCAACTTCGATTGACTACATTAACCACCCTAGTTCGAACTAGGGTGGTAGTGTAGACATACCCTAAGTCTTTCGGCCTTTTATACTGCACCCATCACCGTAGCATGTGAATGGATTTGCCTGCTTGGCTATAAAGGCACAATATGCACAAGGCTGATAAGTCTCCACTACCACAAACCCCAAAAGGAGCTTGGCATGGCATATACCATTGGGGTCAGGGAGCACAAAGTCATAAACCTTCAAATCATGTAACATATTAAAAGAAATGCCACATTATTGAGTGTTCTTGGTTGTCCATGTTCCCTCAGGAGCTGATAAGTACAGCTCTGCAAATCCACAGATATCCGATATCCGCAGCTCATTTTTGGTGATACACAGTTTTGTAGCTGCACAGGGCTACTGATGACTACATTTCAGAAGATGTAAACAAAAACAGATAGGAGGATTTCAGCCAAAACACTCTGCAATTATTTAGTAATTTTATATCTAGATCTCAGATAACTTATATGTGATTATTTTTATCCATATTTTATAAATGGAAAAACTAAGCAATAGATATTTTAAGAGGTTTGATTAAGTTCACACAGTATGTCAGTGACATAGCTTGTAATATGACCAAAGTCTCCTCACTCCTGATCCTGCATCTGCATGCTTCTTGTTACGTAGGTCTTAAAGCACAGAATTGCACTTAGCTCATTTTTAATAAATAAGAATCTTATGCTTTTTTTGTAATATTACATAGTACCTTTTGCTGTTGATGAAATGTAACTCAAATATTAGAGATGAAAAGCTTCAGATTAGATGCAAAACAATTCAAACATTAATCTATTGTTTTAGATTAATATTTTGAATACACATATTGAATAATTTGGAAAATATTAATTATTCTCCATTTTTAAATGTATCACACTTTTAAACATTTGACTGACATTCTCAGCACATAAATATTGTGGCAACTTGTATTTTACGTAAAACAAATAGATGGGTAGACTAGAACAAGCTTATTTTCTAGGGCAGACATTTTATTTGAGAGTTAGCTCTTGAAATCAGAATAATAAGCCATTAATGTCAGAAAAAGGAAATCATTTTATAATATTTAAATGCTTTTATTGTTGCTGATATTGAGATGACAAATTTTGGTAAAAATTTAAAAACTGAAAACTCTTATCC